>NW_006800232.1:278923-295210 GCF_000485575.1 Poecilia formosa
TATATATATATATATATATGTATATATGTATATATATATATATCATCAATTTACCTCAAATGTTTTTTTTTGTGAAATTGTAATATTTTCAATTCAGTCATACATACAATCCATTTGATCCTGGTTATTACCAGGTTATACCTGGTTATTTGTAAAGTAATTTGTTATGCTCAACTGTAACATAACATCTCTATAAGACAAAATGTGAAAACTTTTTAATGGGTGTAAATCTTTTTGCATGGTTCTTTTTTTTTGACAGCCGCAAGCTTCAAATTCTGGAATATATGTGTATTAATAAAGATAAAACGGAATACAGGATACTGTTAATGTCTTTATAGGAATCTTTGCATTATTTATTTCTTAATGAATTTAGTCATTTTTACCGTACGAGCGTACCTTGCTTTGAACTTTCACACGGGCGAAAGCCACCTATAGAGCTAATAACTGTGTGTGTTTTTGTGTGTTGCAGGGGGCAGTTAAAGTTGATTCTGTGGAGTCACAAAGCTGTGAGCAACAGGAGAGGTCCAGTTCGGCCCATCTGCCTCCCCAGACACCATCGTCGCTCTCCCCGCTGCCTCCTTTGCCCCCTTACCCCTCTGCCCTCTCCTTCCACCCGTGCACGCCGTGTCCCTCCTCTCTTCCTCCGTCGCCGTCCTCCCTCCTGCCCCTCCCGTCTCCTCCGTCTTTCCTCCTGCCTCCACCTCCCTCGCCGCGTCTGCCCTCTCGCTCCAGCAGCCTCCACAGGCCCAGGGCTCCGTCCGCCATTTCCCTCTCGGACCCGGCCGACGCAGAGGTGTATCACATTACCAGCTCGGCTCGCCACAAGTGGAGGGACGCGGAGGGAGGAGAACAGGAGAACAGATGCAAGGCCAGTCGCAGCCACTCGCTGTCCCCTTACGCCTCGCCGCACTCCCTCGATTTGATCCCCACGCTGCCCCCTCCGTCCAACGGGAGCACCCTCAGTCTGCTCGGGGCGGGATCGAAGGACGTCAAGAAAGGCTTCAGCGTCGACCACCACGGCTTCCTGGAGAAGCCTCAGTTAGAACCGGCGGGTCCAGACCAGCGGCGCCACTCGATCGAGGTCTGCCTTCCACAGGCCGTCATAACCACCGACAGCCAAAACTTTACGCTGGAGACCCATCGATCGGAAAAGGGCGCTCAGGCCTTTCCCGTGAGGGTGCAATCAGTCGGCGGCAGGCAGAGGAAGAAGAAGACGAGCCCTCCCTGCATATCCATCCACCCGCCCCCAGAGAGGGAGCAGCGCCTGCTTCCCTCGCCCCCGAAACTGGCCGACTGCAGCATGACGCTGAGACGCAGGACATCTTCCAGCGACTTCACGCAGCACTCGCAAGACACGCCCGCTGAAACGCAGCTCCGCGCACAAATGCAGACGCCTCTCACGCCGATCCCCGCGCCGCTGCAGCCGCATTCGCCGACGCGCGCTCTGACCCCGTCGCAGGGGTCCACCCCGACCCACGCCCAGGCGCACACGCCACCTGCGACTCACATTCCCATCAGCCCAAACATCTTCATCCAGCCCCACGCGCCCCTCCTCCCAACCGTTTTGCCTTTCTCACAGACGGCCGCGAGGCACTCCCCCCTCGCGGGAGACTGCATCCCCCTGCCCCGATTCACCTTCGACCAACCGCAGTCCAGGTACACGGGCGAGCCGGAATCAGTCGCCTGCTCTTCCCCTTTCGACAACCGGCTGGGAAGCAGTCCAGGTTTCAGCGCAAAGAATCGGAGGACCGCCCAGTGAACTCTCAGAGTTGCATTCAGGAGATGAATTATTCAGTTTTGAGAAGTATCTAAAGCTGGAGTAGAAACCTCCCCCCGACCCCGCGCCACCGAACCTCATCTGACCTCAGCAGTGTTGGGTGTTGAAGAAGGAAAGAGAGGTTCTTTAGTTTGTTTTTGTTATAAAAAGAAAAGACATTGATTCCTTCCAGGATATACGTGGGAATGAACTCCTCATGATTAAAACAGAAGGCGGGATACAATTTTTTCCTGCCTTAAAAAAAAAAAATCTGCCGAGGTTGGACATTTCTAGTATCACTCACTGTAGTGTGTCGACGGCTGATCCCCTCACCACACAACAGGACTGAAGCCACCTTACTCTTGTAGCCAAAGTTTTTTTCCACACACCGTCCTCACCCACGCGAGCCAATCAGGAAGCAGCGTCTGGCTGGTGACCGCCGACCCTTTTTTTTTTTTTTTTTTTTTTTTTTTGTTTCCTTTTCTTCGTTGTCGTTTTCTTTTTTAAAACAGGGAAGGCGGTTTGTGAAACGCGAGCGTGGGAGGGGGAATCGGTGGGATATGCAACTTCAGGTTTTCTGCAGACGTTCTGCTCGCCCCCTTCTCTGCTCCTCGATCACATTGATCAGAGAGGAAACGTGGAAAATGCGCCGAGCGAGGTTTCCGCGGAGCCCATCGTCACCCAAGTCGAACTTGCTCATTCTCGTGACGACAGAGAGGGGGAGCACGGCGGAGCTGTAGTTTTTTTTTTTTTTTTTTTTTTCTTTTGTTCAAGTGTAAATAAAAGGAGAAAAAAAATCAAAACAAATGTATTTGGTGAGATTTAAAGATAGCTCTATCCATATGCACATATTTTTATAGAGGTCTATAATGTTTTTTGCACACAGATTTGAATTTCAAGTTGCTCGTATTTCCTCTGTTGTCCTCTCGTGAATGTATGTTTCTTCTAAAAGATCCAGCGAGAGTGGTGATGGCGATTGAACCTCCTCTCAAACTGCAAGTCGAGGTCGAGGGGAGGGACTTTATTTTTCTATTTTGACAAAGCATCAGAGCAGAGAACTGGCGGGTGATGTGTTTTTTTGTTTTGTTTTGTTTTTTTTCTGTAGTTTTGTCTCGGACTTTTTGTGTACGTGGTGTCTCAATAACAGTCTGGGGAAGCAGGCTCAGTGGTGCAAACACGTAGACTTACGATGGATCTAAACCATAAAGAAAAAAAAAAATTCTTGAACGTTTGAAGAAAAAAAAAATCTCTAGGGAAGCTTTGCACTGGTTTTTACAAGTTGATTTCAAAATTAGGGATTTTTCAGCTAATTTTCGAGGACAAAAAGCCGTACTGCGGTGTCTTTAGGAAAACACAAACACCTAATCTGTAAGCACCTGCAATGCCTTGTGAAACATTTATATCCATCAAACTTTTTCACATAAGTCCAGTTTTCAGTTTGCCACAAGCCATGTAAACAATGGAAGGACGTGATCAGATGAAACATCGCATTAGCCACTTTCCCTATGGTAAAACAAGGCGTGGTGGCATCATGCTGTGGGGTTTTGTCTTTCAGTATAGGGAAAAGAAAGCTGTTGGGAGTTAATGGGAAGATGGATGGAGCCAAAAACAAAAATAAATAAATTCCTAAAAAATAAAACCTATTCGAGACTAAAAATAATGATAAAAAAAAATGCACTCAGAGCAACAAAAGAATGGTTTAGATATGCAATCAAGAACGGCCTAATCAAAGCCCACACCTAAATCCAGCCCGAGAATATGTGTCAAGATTTGACAACCCACGTTTACAAACACTTTCCCATTCGAGACTGTTTGAGCTACTTTACTGAGAATGATAAAAGAAGCTAGTAGCAAACGACTTGCATTGCACCAACTTAAAAAAAAGTATAAAAAGCCATCAATGTTGGTGAATGTAAAGCGACAAAATGTGAAAAAGTTCATGAAGCGCGTGTACTTTTGCGGCGCAGGGAAAGTATGAAGAAATTCAAAGTGGCATCACTGAGCCTCTCTTCTGCTGCTGTGCTTCGGCTGGATCAGCTCCGACACCTGTGTTCCTGTACATCTAAAGACAACCAAACTAACTTTCTAAATATGTGTAGCCAGAGTGCAATAATAATATATAAATATATATATATATATGTGGAAAATATAGTGACATCCACACTACATAAGACAGCCACATCCTTGTATTCATACATACTGTAGAACTGTTATAAATATATGAAATGAGATGATTTTTTTTTTTTTTATTACGTATGATGGTCGAGGGATGTTACTATTTCTGCTGTAGGTATGCACGGCCTCGTTAATGGCTGTGTGGGGGTTTGGTACGGCAGATGTTTTTTTTTTGTTGTTTGTTTTTCCTCCAAAAGCTCAGGCCCACCTGCCTGAGGTGTTACTGTAAGCAGAAGAGTGACATGCATCTCTACTGAGGACTCAATAAGCCATTTGTCATTGCCATTTTTTTTTTGTCCCTTTTTCTTTAGACTAGCAATTCATTGTTCACAACGGATCATATTTATTTCCCACACCAGATAAAATAAAGCCACAGCTTGCTGACAAAACCACGCAAAAGCTTTCCGGTGGCTGAATGTTGTCGTGCAGAGCCGTACTTCTACTCTGACACAGCACAATGTGTATTTTGATCCAGTTTGTTTTTTTGGGGGGGGTTTTCAGCTCAGTTGTTTGGCATATATACATACGTGCATGAGACGTACACTTTCGTTATTTCAAAAATCTAAAGACGGCTGGCTGGGACAGCTTTGTTTATTCTATGATGCTTTGTTTTCTTTTTTTTCCCCCTCATTGTGCTTTATTTCGAATGTCTTGTAGTGATCAGCATGAAGCATGCACAAGTCCTCAGCGATCTGAGAGAAAACCAAAGTGCTTCGATGCTGTCTCTGATCAAATAAATTAGAACTTTAAAAATAGCTGTTTAACCAACCAAATCAACACATTAAAGGGTGAATATCATCATGTTTTTTTTTTTTGTTTTTTTTTTACAACTTTTTAAATTCAGTTATCTTCGGGTTCATAGCATACTGTAGCTATGTTTACACCTGTAATTTGCCATCGGAATGGGTTACGAAATCGAAACCAAGACATCTAATACACTCTGGCGGGATTCAAGTAGATGTAACTTCTGCTCTGGTTCTGACCAGTTTTGCTCCTTGTGGTGCCTTCTGCCGTCACTAGAATAATACATGTCTGCAATGAAACAAAGGAATCGTGGAGGGAAGTTGCTGAAATTCTCATATTTTGATAATCAGTCCATGTTCCATGATTTCGATTACATTTATCTCTACTACACTTCAAAAGGATAGAAATTTTTAGTCACGATCCCGTCGCTTGTGAAAAGTCACTTTAAGCTAATGCTAAACATGTGGTTTTAGGAAAAGAAGGGAAGTACCTTGACAAAACCAATCGAGTCAAATACTGAACTGCCTGTTCGCAGTTCAGTATTTGCAGATTCACAGATTCAAGGATTTATTTGTTTTTTGTTTTTTTTTTTCCTGTGGAAAGTAACTTGACATTATTCATGAAAAATGGGCCTTTTCTGCATATTTTATCAGAATCGGAATTCCTTCGATTGTCACTGAACTGATGACAATGACGCATTGTAAAGAAAATAACGCTTGGAGCACTGGAACACCTACCAGTGCTACTCGACACGCCATTGGCTGGCATTTGCAGAGCACCCAATCCTGAAGCGCCAGACAACGAAGACCATAGATTAGTTTATACAGTAGTGCTAAGATGGTTCCTACTGTTAATATTAAGGCATATTTAGAGGGGTCTCAAGTACTTGCAGATTTTAGTCATTCACTATTGTCCCTAACCTCCATGAATACTGGGTGGGCTTTATAATTAACATGCAATCCATCGTTCATTCGACTCGCTGAGAAGAGGATGAGCCTCCTGCTCGAGGGTGGGGAAAGGCACCGAAGGAACATGTGGATGGAGACGTTGACGTGATCAACAGATTCACCAGCCGTTGCCTCAGTTTTCTGGTTCTGCATACAGAACTTTGTGGTTGTGAGCTCCTTCGCTGCATTGCCAAAAAAAAGACAGTCACAAAACTGTTTGACTCGATTGGTTTTGTCAAGGAATAAAACGTCCGTTGTCTCTTTAAAAATCCGTGAGCTCCGCTAATACGTACATTAAGGCATCTTCCACTTTTAGCAGTTGCACCTTTCAGTTTTAGAGAGGCAGATTCAAACCGGACTGTGAAAAAAATTGATATGTGAGACATTTAATATTTGTAGGTTTTCAGACTGTAAAAATATGATGACATTTGCCCTTTAAGTAAGCAGCGTCTTTGCTGGTTTGTGTTGTGAAAATTGTGGGGGGAAAAAAAAAAAATCTTTTAACCTCTTACTTCATGGATATTTACCTCATCTGACTTCATTTCGGAGGCTGGCGAATTGTCTTAAATGGGCAATTGGAAATCTTAGGAGAGCCGCCTAAGCACCAGATCAGTAACAAAGATGATTACAGCCATCATAATCACTCGGATATACTTTTTTTGCTCGCTCATTAGCGCCACCTCTCCCACGCCGTACGCATGTCGAGGTCAAAACGGTGAGATTAACATAAATAACCAATAATCACAGTGTGTGTCAGCCTCACACGTCGCTGCTTATGAGCACAGTTGAGAGCTAGTTCATTTCTTCATAGCGCTGTTCTTCCAGCTCTGGAGGCAGATCTGAACATGGACTCGGCGAGATTGTCATTTCTTCCTGAACATTGCACAGTTCCTAGTTTTGCTCATCGTTTTGTTTTGTTTTTTATATACAGTGTTTTTGCTCGTCTTGTTCTTTGTCCTCTTTCTGCACAGATTATCAGCAACGGGGAGGTTTGGTGTAGGAACCAGGACAGCCTCTTCTCTGTCTCCCTTTTACTTGTTGGAGCGCAGACAGCCCCGATCCAGGAGGCGTAATTGCCCTGTTAATCAGTACAGTTTGATAAGAGAGACAGATGAATCGTTTCTATGATTTACAGATCTTTGGATCTTGATATATAAATCCTGTTTTTGAGGAAAATGCTTTTGACTATTGCATGTTCTGATTTGTTGAGAAAAAAAAAATATATATATATATAAAAAGAACTTTTTGGAAAGAATCTCCTGGATGTTTTAGAGATTTTGATATTTACATTTTCAGACGTTACAATTTGTAGATTGACTACCTAATTGCTCTGGGCTCTGATTATTTGTATCTGATTAAAATCCTGATCAAATGACCTTATTCTTTATGGTCCAATGCAATATGGGGGTCATCAGTTGCTGTACGAGGACCAGTCTCCTCTTTATACAGTTTTATAGAGAGAAACTCGAAGTAAAGGAGCTTTTTTTCACTTTTCCTTGTAGTACTCTGAACATTTTAGGAACTCTGGTGATAGTGAAACTCATATATTTTACGTAGGAGTAGCTTTGGCCCTGACGCGCTCTAAAGGACCGATTAGATTAGTTGCATTTTCTTGGTCAACACTGGGGTGGCGATCATGCTCTTTACAGGACACAATTCTTTCAAAAACACAACCTAAACGTTCAAACTGTGACAGAACATGAGGTTATTGAAATAAAATGCCTTGTTCTTGTTTTTCTTGTTTTCTTTTTCTTTCTTTCTTTCTTTTGCTTGCTATATTTTTATTTCGACTCTTTGACTTAAGCGCTCCCTCCTCAATCCCCTTTCCCCCCACAAGCCTTACAAGAAGGGGAGCTGCTGTTTTTGTCTGTTTTGAGACTCAATTTGTCTGCAATAAGAAGCTTTTTCCCTACGTTCAGAGGAAGAAAGGAGGGGACAGGATGGGTCTAGAGGTTCAGCAAATGGATGCTACTTATTGTCTTGTTGCTGATTACTGTGTGATGACCAACCATTGTCCTGAAGGATGTTTCCCTGTCAATTAAAGAAAAAAATGAAAAAAAAGGGTTTTTTTTTCCCATTCCTTGCACAGTCTAATGTACTTCTTGTTTTTGTCTTCATTCGTAGAATGATTAATTCAGTTAATACACATATATCCTACAAGTTTATATAGAAATTTTGATTAAATACAATAGTTTTAAAGCACTGTTTTGCACCAAAAACAATCCTCAGGGGACGTTAAATATTAGCATTAGCATAGTGTTTTATTAGCAGTGGAAGTTTTTTTTTTTTTTTTTTTTTAATAACTTACAGAAAAATAAGACTAAACTGTATTACATGGACGAGTTTACCGTCCAACTTTGGAGTGCCGTCTGTTCAACTTCAAACTGCTATATTAGTGTTTAAAATCTAATAATCTAATCAACAGAGTGAGGCTACGGAAGGTCTTTACCGCAACTGTGTAGGTAAGTAAAACAACCACTAGGTGGCACTGCTTAACTGTAAATCTTAGAGATGTTCAATTGAAAACTGAAAGATGTGGAATAGAATGTGCACAGAAGTCTTCATGCATCTGAATTACTTTTATTTGACAGAAAAAGTGTCAATCTTTTGGGTAAAGAAGATGTTGGGCTCCAATAGAAAAATATTTGATGAGTTGTAGCAAGAATCGCCACAGGGGGGCTTCAAAGAAATGTCAAAAATGATTCAGAATCTTGGCATATTATTTTTTCTCAAATGTATGACATTTATATTGTTTCTCCACTTGATCAATTATGAATTAAGTATGATTGAAAAGCCTTTTGTTGGGTCTAGTTTCCTTAGCCACAGCTAATCTCGTCTGCAGAGTCAAGAAATCACCTAGACAAAATAAGAGACAGACTGGGCAAAAATGGCATCCAGAAGAGAAAAGAATACAAAATTCCTTCTCGGTTTGCCTAAAACATCCCAATGATCCCAAAGTCAAAATATTATGTGTCCTGCTACATTTGGTGTAAAACCAACACAGTTTTCGAGAAAAGAAAAGAGCATAGAATGAAACCTCGAGGCCAAAGTATGACGTGAGCCTTGTTTGCTCCTTTAAGACCCAAATTACCATAAGTGATATAACTATGATTACTGCTCTCTACCAGAAAATCCTGACCAAAAGTAACCAACCTGTGGTCACACACACACAATCCAGGTAAAACGGGGCTTTACATACCAACATCTGCAAATGGCATGAAGTTCAAATCAAGATTAGCAAGATTACATTTTGTTATAAGACAGAATCATGAAAACATTTTTGAAATGCATATAATTTAATGTGCAAATTTGCTGTCCCCCTTTACGTCTGTGCAGCAATTTGAGTGCATCCATAAAAGATGCCACTAGATGTTGCCATCCATCCACAGGCTTTAGCCTTGTGCACGTTACATTCTATACGATTTGTTAGTGAAGCAACGTCAGCTGTAATACGTTGTAAGAAGTAAAGGTCGAGATGACAGATTAAAAAAACGAAACGTCTCCTTTCCCACCTCCCTTGTCAGAAACGGTAGTGACTGGTAATGTGTTTTTTTTTTTTTTTTTTTCATTTAAGTGCCAATATTTATCAAAGCCTATTTTCAACTGATGGATTTCACTTTTACAAACTCCATTTTAATTCATCACCCGTCACAACAGCATCAGTCACTGGGCTTTTTTTGTCGAGGTCAGCCAGTCTTGCCTTCTGATGTATTAGGAAACTCTGCATTTAAAAGCAGCTCAATCTTTTGGTGATTTAATTTAGCCTGTCAAAGCTTTATTCAAAGAATTATTTTTGACTGCAACCACTAAAGAAACACCTTTCATGTTGGTTACAATCTTTGAAATGTGTGTGCGCGCGAGTGCGCGTATGTTTTTAAAACATTCCTCCACTTGATTTCTCTCTGTGAAAAGCCTGGCGCAATAAGGCCATCAATTTGAGTTTTCTTTGTCTGCTGTCAATAAAGCTATTTTGTTGCAACAACAACAGTTGTTGCACAAAAGGTTTCTAGCCAAGACTGAACGTGTTCTTTCCAGCAGCGTCTACGATGAAATGCCACATTACGTACCCGATCTCAAGTGCAAAAAGTAAAAATATAATTTCGAACATACTATTTATAAAATGCTCTATCCTGATGCAGAAGTCGTTTATAATTAGAATCAAATATGTTGTTGCCCAAATAGAAAAATCCCTTCACAGTAAAGTTGTTCCTCAAGGATCTATTCTTGGACTGTCTTTGTTTATATCTCAATGAATACTCTTCCATCTGCATGTCCTAAACACAGCACTCAAATGTACTCATATTTTTTGGGTACGTTTAGAAAGAGGTTCCAAATGAATGAACAAATTTGCTTGCAAGTTGTAGGTTCACACTGTGTAATTACCAACATGTTCAGTTTTCAGAGTTGTGAGCTTTAGTTGCTGTTTAGTTTGACCTACACAGCAAGCAGTGGCTTTTGACTCTGTGTTTAAATGTCTGCAAACGATAATGCTGCGTCGCAGGACGAATTTCAGACTCGTTCGGATAATAATTCCTCCTTCTCTCCATGATGAGATCATTAACAAACATGACTTGCAGTCAATTTGTAGTTGGATCTGTGTCTCTGTTGGATCCCTCTGAGTTGATTTTGTTATACGAGTCTCGCAACCAGGTACTCTCCCTCATACAGTGTGGCACAAATTACCATTAAGATTTTACAATGTTGAGACACATCCTGTATGATTTTGGAGATTGCATAGTGTGTTTGTGCTTTTTACCAACTTTTTTTTGTTTTTCTTCCCAGTCAAACATGTCTACTGAAGAGTTAGATGTTGTGTGAGGCAGGAGGTTTCAAGTTGCTTCTGAATGCAAGTTTGTTTTTTTTTTAATTACCATTGAAAACGTCAAATCTCAGCTTGAAAAGTTATTAAACATCTAAGATTTTTCAGATATGATTCATTGCCTAATCTGATGCATCCCTTAAGCTACTGTTTCTGCTACTGTAACATTAATAACTTTGGCAATCATTTTGAGGTTTTCTTTTTTATTATTGTATACTGCAGAGGGAGGGGAGAAGCCCATAACTTGTTGAGCTTGGAAAACAAATATGCAAACTTGAGGTGTCAATACTCAAAAACACCATGTCTAGACCCACATCTAAAATACGTGAATGGGTCCCACTTTGGAAATACCATTTCAGTACTTCTTTAGTACCTCTTACTTTTAAACTCATGACGCAAAGAATTTGATTTAGTTCCGAAAAAACAGCTTCCTTTGATAGCCGTATGTCAGTGACACAGGAAAGACCGATTCTGCAGCAAGACCTCACAGAAACTGTCACGTAGATGTACTGCACACTCTCTGTTATGTGGTACTGTACTCCGAATTTACAACATAACTCTTCCCTTATGGTGCTGGACAATAAATTTATACCATGCTATATAGTACACAAAGCTGTATATCACAGCTCAAACATCATCTAAGGTACATCATGTTGGTACCTTAGATGCATTTGATATATCCCACAGAAATTCCAAAAAAAAAAAAAAAAAAAAGAAGAAGAAGAAGAAGAATTTAAACAAACGACCTACATGTTCCCAAAGTTTACAGGGAATATATGATACAGTCTCTTCCAAACAAGTCTATAATGTGTGAGGTAAAATATCAAATTTAACTTTTGCTATAGAGGTACTTGAAAACTTGAACGTGTAAATGTAAAAACAGTAAGACAGAGATGCTCTTCTTTTTATTATTATTATTATTATTATTATTATTATTATTATTATTATTATTATTATTATTATTATTATTATTATTATTATTATTATTATTATTATTATTATTATTATTATTATTATTATTATTATTATTATTAATATTATTATTATTATTGGAGCTTATTTTAAATTCAAGGATGCCTAAAAAAATTTCTCTTTTGGTTTTATTGTGGTAACCTCAGTATTTTCAGTGACTCAAATCTGGCCATCCCTTAGAAAAGTTGGACTGGACGTCTCAGAAGAACAAAAAAATTTTCTTCTTTCTGTTGGTTCTCTGGTCACCCCTGTGTTGCTATTGTTTGATTTTTTTTTTTCGGGGGGTGTGGAAGCTGTAGGAGTTTTATGTGGAAATGACCCATCCTCAACTACCGCGGCGAAAACCGGCCCCTTATTCGTACCGAGGTTCTGAACCCTCGGCTGTTGGGAAACGATTGCTTGCTGAAGGCATGGACTCTGTTCAAAGTTCTAAACGACCGGACCTGATTTTACCCAATCACTCATATTTGGCCGTGATGTACGTAATCCGCTAGATTGACGCATTACGTACGTAATGCATTATGACATGGACTATGTCATGAAGTCATAGTCCATGGACTTCATAGTCCATGGACTATGAAGTCAATGTGGACTGAATGGCTTCGTTCACTTCCTCCAATGCCACTGCCGAACTGCAGCCATAGCCAGACAGAAACAAATCAGAAACAACACAGGGACTTGACGCTATCGTTCACAAGTCCTCCTTCTGTTCACCGATTGGCCAGGATGAAATACAGTTTGTGAAATCCACCCCAATGGGAGAAATTCTAGTGGGAAGCACTGAGAAGAGATAAAAATCAAGCAGAATTACACTTGATGGATGGATGGATGGATGGATGGATGGATGGATGGATGGATGGATGGATGGATGGATGGATGGATGGATGGATGGATGGATGGATTTAAAATAGAGAACCTTCTTAAAGGGCTGTCTGGTTTAGGTTTCCTGCCCTGGGCTACTTTCTTTATGAATATAATCACTTTATTACATGTTGTTTGTTTTATGTATCAGTAAAGAAAAATCAAAAAGGCACATTCATGTCTAACTCTAGAACTTCCTAATGAACTATTTCTTCCCTCGTTTCCTTCTCAGTGTGTGAAGATGTTTTACTTTTCATCGCTGCATTGAATGTAAGTTGCTGTTTGCTCAGCTAGTTTACTCAGTAAACAATATAAATAAATTATGATTCAGCACTATGTAAGAAGTAGGTGGTGTAAAAGTGCAAGGAAAGCAAGAACATCTGCTGTATGTGGAGCAGGAATATGATTAGGCTGTTTTTTTTTTGTTTTTTTTTGTTTTTTTCTGAGGGTCCAGCGGTTGCTTTTGCAGACAAAGTGTTGAATCTGTGACACACGTTGTCTGCTGAAGCTGCTGACTGAGAGACTGTGGAGCCAGGCGGTGACACATTTTCATGCTGGTCATCATGCTGTGATAGTGCGACTTGAATTGTTTTCCCCTCGTGACTTTTTTGCTCAAGATGCGGTAACGGCGAGATGTGATTATTCTGACCCACGTCCCACAAGGGGACGACATGAAAATGATGATGACGGTGCTAGCAGGTGATTTATCATCCGTCTGCGGCGTTGCCAACCAGATGCTGCATTTTGACCTGCTGATAGGCTGATGATGTCGAGCATTTTCTAGAGGTTTTCTAACAGTTTGCAAAGAATACTTTGCTTCGGGGAACAGTCGGTGGCATCTAACATAATAAAGCCCACTTTGTCATCATCAGTTTTGGTATTCTTCAGATTAGAAGCTATAGGAAACAACACACCCAAATGAATGAGATGAGGCAAGTTTTAGCAAGATCTTTTAGAAAACTGTTAAGAATCGTAATTTATTTCTGGTCGGTTCAGATTAAATGCAGAAACAAATAATCGATTAAATCCAAACATATTTCAAAGTCAATTCCTATATTAGTGGGTCATTGAAACAAGTTCAGTTTAATGTGCCATAAAAGTTGACCTCATTGAGACATTGACTTTCCAGCAAGCGCTCCTCCTGAACCTGAATCAGAAGGATTATTTATTGATTGCAGTTTGGTTCCCTTTGAATTCTTTGCTCCAGAAGTGTTTTTTTTTTTTTTTTGCTGAGCTACAAAGCTTTGTTTCTACATTATATATAAAGTATTGTTAGTAACGTGAATAAACAGTGTGAAGCTAAAATTCTGTTTTTGTAAACCAGGTGATGTGACAGCAAAATGCATAATATATAGACTGGATGAACTTGGATTGAATCGTCCATCCATCCAAAGTTTGTTTTGTTTGTTTTTGTTTTTCCTTTTTTACAAAATGGGCCTTTCCAAAGGAATCAGGATCACATTCAGGGTACATTTTATGTTAGGAATACTACTGCTTTGGTCAAATTTTGTCAACTCCGAAAGGTATAGTCCAAAAATCCATTTAACTTGACAGAGCAATTAGAACCCAATTTGAGAGTAGTATGTGCTAATTACTCTAGACGCAAGTCGGCATGCACTATTCTTGAAATCCCTTTTTCTTTACAGCAACCCCCAAATGCAGGGGTCAAGTCATGGCAATATCCAAGAAAAAAATAATCCTAACTTAGTCTATTTTAAAAAATGTAAATTGAACAGTAACACTCCAGAATATAGCCATACATCTTAGCAAAGTAGATGAATTTCTTATCTGAGCATATTCTAGTAGCGGTTAATGAGGCTCGAAGAAGCTAAGTTGGGAATTGCAGAGGGAGCGGAGTGAGTGGGCGCTGCTGAATACCTGATAGCTACAACTAAATGCCACACAAAATAACAATAACAGCTGTTTCACCTCAGTAAGCAGCCTACAATGAGATTCCAAATGAGATTGGAGTAGCTGCTACAGAGCCAATTTGTTCTTTTTTTTTTTTTTTTCAGTTTGCGCTCTAAAGTTCAGAATTTCATTTCAGAGACACATTAAGTTAATTTGATGTCCTAAAATGCTGAGGCTTGCGAGGGAATTGTATCACCTGACCTTTATTATCGCTTAGCATGCTACCAGACATTCATTAGGGAAGCAGTTTGGTTTTGGAAAACGGCAATGGACTTTGGCTAAATAAATAATATATTATGAGTCACGATAATTTGGTTCTTCGGGGGTCACACGTTTCGAAAGGAACAGAAAGACGAGATCCAGGCGTGTGATCAGGGACGGCCCACGGCTGAGTGGGATCCGGAGCACAATTTGATTTGGGGAGCCCCTCCACCGCAGCATCGCGTGGCTTAATTGCTTTCACATTAACAATTTAACACAACACATTTAAGAGTTAACTACATCAGTAAACTAATGCTTCTGGAATCAAAAAATTAAAATACAACCAGTGCAACAAATTGTTCAGATTTAGATGATCACTGGAAGTAAAAAATCCCAACTAATGATTGTTGAAGGTTAAAGAGGTATCGAGACTTGATGTTCCAAAAAAAATCGGCTCACTTTACTCATATTTAGACCCGTTAAATGTGTTTTTCAATGTGTCAAGATGCATAGCAAAATACCAAACTAGGTAGAACATTTGTTCACAACATTCGTTTCATGTTAATCTTTGCTTTGCTCATTATTGTTAGAAAAGCCCCTCCAAGCTCATTTCTGTGTTCTGTATAGTCTATTGTTGTTGTTAGGCTCTGGCCATATTGGTTAATCCATCTTTGTTTAGTTTCTTACTTCATTCTCGTGTTTATATTTGTGCATTTTTTTTTTTGTTGATGTTGTTTTATCTCTTATGTGTTGTCACTTGTGGTTTCGTCTGTGCTCACTATTAATTAGTCTCTTTTCATCATTCTAATTTCTTCAACTGTTGTAAATCCATCTGATTATGATGATTAAAGTACATACCCACCTCACAGCTGTTCAAGAGGCTTAGACCTACAACACCTATAAACACATTTTATCTTAATCGTTCTGTTGTTATCTGCTAAATAATAAAAGCACTCCGCATCTGTTTGTCCATTGACTTCTATGGTTTAGAACAGGGCAGAAAGCTAACTGCCCTGTTAGTGTCCGTCTTTCGTTTTATTCTGCGTGACCTCCGCAGCGACAGTCACAAAGTTTGCTGGCGTCCTACTGAAAACTTCTATACAGAGCGAGACGTCGGTGACACACAAACTGCATCTTAAATTTGTTACCCAGGAGTGGCTCGCCATCCAATTCATTAGTTGTTTTCTTTTTTTTTATTTTTATTTTTTATCTTTGTCACTCCTTTACAAAGCAGGCACACCTTCACTCGTTTGTTTTCCCTATCTCCACTCATTAATCTCCCTCTCCTCTGATGAACGTTGTTTGATTTATATCCCTCTCCTCCCGCTTTCGGTCTCTGTCGAGCCTTAAGAGAAACCAGGAGTGAGTGTGTCCCCCTAACGTGAAGCACGCCTGTGCGCGAGTACGTTCATTTGTGCGGGTCTGCCTCGGAGGAACCTTCTTGATCATGCTGTGGTTGCGTGGGTGTCCTTGTGCAGGTGTGTTTGCGTGTGTAAGCGGAGCAGGCACTGGGTGAGAAATGAGAAATTGATTTTTTATGGCCAGATTATTGCGGCTGGAAAACCTCAGGAAGTGCTGCATTACAACGGCAATGAAAGGATCAAGGGCTATAGGGGAGGCTAATTGATCTCCATACGGCCTGGTTTTTCTTCCATGTGCATGAGTGTGTTTGTAAATGCAGTGGGGATTGTTTTCTTGTCTTTCTGTGTTGTATTTTTGTTGTTAGATCTGTGTGTGTGTGTGTGTGTGTGTGTGTGTGGTATAGCCCTTGCGGCCATTCTCTCTCTCTCTCTCTCTCTCAGACAGCTGTTTGGTGACCTGGTAACATCCCCTTCTCTCCCCTTTTTAAATGTTCTCTCTCTCTTTCCTTCTATCTCTCTCTCTCTCTCTCTCTCTCTCTC
>NW_006800232.1:295662-303359 GCF_000485575.1 Poecilia formosa
CACACACACACACACACACACACACACACACACACACACACACACACACACAGCAAGCATACTCACATACGAATGCCAGCCCAGCATGTGTGCTACCGCTAGTATCCTTGAGCCATCTCTTTCTCTCACACAGGCACTCGAACACTCCACAGACACCTTCAAACCAGCCCCCTCACCACTCTAATGGTCCAACTCTGTCCAATCCATCGTCCAAGTGTTTGTTTTCATCACTCGATTGCTTTGAGTTTTTGGATTTTGGTGGAACGCAGCCAGAAAGACAACAGACTGTCTGGTATGATTCATGAATCTTTGTTGTGAAGAGGGCTGGAAAAGATGAAGACACCAAAGCAAACAAGACTGAGAGCTGTGGATCTGCAGCTCAGCCTCAATAACTCTGCTGGGGTTTGATTTACACTTTAGATTATCAAATCTCAATAAAATCTGACTTCAAGGCCAGGCACCTTGACGGTAGAAACGCATATTCAAAGTCAGAAGAATCAGTTTCCTTTGAGAAAGAGGACGGCTCGTGTTAAGTAAATGTTGCACGAATGAACAAATTTAAAATATTTAAATGATTGGGAAATCACAAAGTAGAAAAATACATCAACATTTTCTCTACTTTAAAGATTATGTGCATATGCTTCATTGCAAAAACCACAAACGTTTCTAGCTTAAGGCATTTTCGTGTACATATTCCACCTGAACGCAAAATGAGTTTGACGCAAAGATTGTTTTTTTTCCAGCAGCAAATCTAGACACAGCATCTCCAGCATGTCAACAAGTACACTATGTTCATTGGCAACTCCTGCAAAAATGAGTAAAAAGCCTAGATTTTTATTTTTATTTATTTATTTATTTTGCAGTGGGTGAAACCTCTCACTGAAAATTTTGACAGTATCCCTAAGCTCTCCTTTTTTTTAATACACTGACTCTTAACTTCCTGTGCTTTTTAGTGGTGCATAAAGACAGATTGCTGTTGGTCAACATCTCGACAGGATTGTGTTTTCACCCATCTGATACTGTAGCACACACAGTTTAAATCTCCAGCAGATTCACCACACCAAATTCTGTAACATGACCATCTATGACAGAAACCATCTTGCTTCAAATGTCACCAAAAACACTGAATGACATCTACTTAACCACATGCTCTCCAGCAATAGAGAGCTTCTGCAGACGAAGGTTTACTTTACGCATATTAAATGCTTGAAAACCGACTGGTTGCCTCTAGCAATCGAACATACTTCCTTATTAAAGTAGCTACAAATAACTTAGCTCCTTTTGGGCACCTGTAGACCATCAAACTCATCATATTGAAGAAACAGAAACAGCTAAAGGAGACCTCCCATCAGAACAAAAACACACCCCACACACAAGCGCTATGCAAAACAAACTTATGTCAAAAGTGATTCATGTACTTCAAAGACTTCAAAGGGCTTCATATCCTAAAAAAATTAGTCACTAATAAATTCATGTTTAGACCCATGTAAGGTACTTTAAAAAAACATCAATTTTGGAACCTGTGCAACATTTGGTGGAAATATGGTCACATGTTGTAAATAATTTGTTGAATTTTATCATACTAAAAAATGTTATATAGTTGTATTGGATTTTATTCCTGAAAAAGAGCCGTCTGAGAAATTGCTACTGTAATGGAAAAAAAAAAATTGTTGGATTTGTTTTCGGAGATTTTTCATGCAATGGTAATAAATTTTGAACATTTCTAATCAAAACATGACAAAGGCATCTTATAAATTCAATATGAACTACTTTAAAAATAAATGGTAACATTGCAGTCTGCTTTAAAACCTTTTAATCTAAAACCATTCAGGTCAGAACAGCCATTCACATTGTTATCTTTTACAAACCTACTTCCGCTTTGATTCTGTAAACAAACCCTAATAATTCTACGCTATTTCTTATGGTGATAGTTATGTTAGAAATGTATAGGTTAAAAAAATACCAAGAAAATCAGATTAAATCTGACTAAATTACTTTATAAAATATTTATACTCCCCTAGTGCTTCTGATCCCTGTTTGGGCCACTGGACTGTTATGAAATATGACACATTATGTGACTTGATGCTAAACGTTGCTGAAAGTGGAATTGACAGAAGATCAGTTTCTGCCATAGAAAGCACCTTATGCTGCCTAGAAAAATGATTAAGACATGACTAAAAGAGGAACAGTAAAAATGGGTGAAATATGTGCTATGTACGTAAATATGTCGAAAGAATTACTATCTCTCTGTGTCGCTCTTTTATTTGGCGTTGCATTCCAACATCTCCCAAACTGCGCAGCAGGAGAGAAAGCATTCACACTAACCACGTCTAAATCTAGGTCTTCAGTGAGCTTTAAAGAAACTAAAGAAATACAACTCAAACTAGGTTCTCTTGTTCCTAAAGTAGGTCAAGTTTTACATCAGTATTCCACAAAGGGAAATTTTCCAATTCTCATTTCGGTTTAGTGGATTTCTGCAAACTTGTGTTGCAGAGCCTGTTTAGAAATTACAGCAGCTAATTTAGCATCTCTGGCGCTCAGCCAAACACAGATAAGGCTACCACTGGAGATATACGACCATCTTCCTCTTCTGACTCTGCTGGTATCTATGCATAAAAGGGGAGCAGCCAGGCCGTCTGGAATATGTCCAGTACGAAGGGATCAGGACGCCATGTCATGATGTCCTTCTGCGTTCGGTGGAGCATGAGCACCGGTTTTAACATGAGCGCTCCCTGGTTTGTAGAAAATCTCCAAAGCTGAAATTCAAGAATCTGTCGACAGGACAACCGCTCTCAACATTCTGCGCTTAATGCAAGAGAAAAAAATAAAATAAAATACAGTCATTGTTGAAAGAAAGCCGCAGCAGTTCCTGCTTGTAGTTTGACGTGAGAAGACGTGACCAAAATTTTACTTTAGCATTTTTTTTTTATTTCTATCCTAACCTAACGCTGTACATCACCTTGAACCAGGACTGAATATTTTCTGTCTTTGACACGTTTTTTTTTTTTTTTGAATGTTGATGGAAAAATTTGAAGGCAATTTGTCTTTTTGACCGATTACAATTACTGCAGACATTTTTAACTTTATGTACAGAGTTAATAGCAAAGGTACCTTAATGAACTCTTAATGAGTTCATTAAGACTGAACTCAATGAGTCTCGCCATCTGGGAGACTATTCCACTTCCTTATGATGCAATCGTTCAATTCACTGTTTGTACAGTCAGTTGTTTTTGTCGCTGGGGAGAAAAAGTTACATGTACTTATCTGCTTGATATGTGATAACATGATATAAATTCTCTGTTCGGCTCATTTGGATATTAATTACACTGGATGAAAATTAAATTCAACTGAATTAAAATTGTCATTATTGCAAATTGACAGGTTAAAATATACTATGGGAGGAGTGCTTGATCTGTCCGGCAAAATAAAATTTTAAAAAAAAAAGTCCGGCGCAACCTCTGCGTTGAACACACCGTTCCCATGTGAAAACATGCCATCGTGGTGTTGGGATGCTCTTTCTTCCAGCAGGCACACGGAAGCTGGATCGTAAACAAAAAGTCATACGATGGAATACTTTGTACACCCGGGCAGCATTCAAACAATTGACACAAATGTTAAAGTTTACTCCTTTTGTCACGAGACATCGTGGCAAACCAGGGATATGTGAAATGCTATGCGCTGTACCCACCGTTCGACCACTAAGAGAACCGACTGTGTCTGCATTCTGCATTGCCTTAAGCAAATTAATGAAAGGAACAAACAGGTCACTGGTCAGATGCAGACAGTTGGAACAAATATTATGTCAAATCAATATCTAGAGAGGATGCAGTAGATTTTCTAGCCTTAGTCTCCACAGTTTGCACTGTAGTTCATTTTGGAAACAGTCACGAGATGGTGTGCATTGTCACATTAAAACTATGTTATTGTATTTTATAGGGGGAAATGTATATTTTATTTAGGTCATTGCCCTTCTAAGGAAATTACAATCCAACCCAATCTTATGAACACCCTCACATCATAAAAGCTTTATGCTTACAGGCTGACATTATGTCGTATTTTCATTACGGTCCAACAGCACAAAGATACCAAACATCCAGAATGCATAAAGCAGGGTAACATCAAACTACCAGGGAGATCTTAACCTTTTAACCACATTTAAAACTTGGACATGTGAAAAAAAAAAAAAAAAAAAATGATTTCTATTTCTACCGTTTATGCTAAGGCTCACGGTCAAATAGCAACCGATACTTATTCCAAAGGTTTGTTGATGGCTACGAAAAGTGTTGAATTTCCCTGCAGCTTGCTAAGGCGCTTTATCCAAATAGCTACTAGTGATGGGTCTTTATATAACATCCTGATCACAAACTGTCTAAACTTTTACCTTCAGGTTGTTGCTACAGAGGTTTATTTGCAGAAAAAAAAAAAAAACAGCTGCCACGGGGAAAGTTTCTTGCCCCAGGTAGTCTTCCTGATGAACACAATAAACACCTTACAGCCAAAGTAGTCAGCAACTATGCTGGGAAGCAAAATATGCATTCTGGCAATCACAACAATATTTGTTTTTCTTTTTAATGAAAAAGAAAAAAAGAAAAAGGATTTGCTGCAGCTACATGTGCATAGTGTTACTTTATTTACATCAAAGTTATATTTATTTCTCCTAATCTGTGTGCTCTTGAACACTTGAACATAAAATTTTTGTTTTCTTGTTTGCACACACAGTCTTGGCCAATAAAGCTGGTTCTGAGATGCATGACTGTATTTCTAGCTTTTTTGCATTGTGAATTTTAGAATCCAAATTCTGTGATTTCAATCCGAATCATTGAAAATATATTTTTGCATTGCCAACGTACGACCTAGAACTCAAAACGTATAAACCTCCCGTGTCTGTGATGTGCTGGAATGTGCCATGCTGCCCTGTCCCAGCATTTTTAATGCCACAATAGCACATTGGGACACTTTTATTACAGTGTTGGTTCAGGTTTCCCGCAGTGCTTGTTCGTTAATGGGGCTTGTAAATACACTACGACCTTTTTGTCTATAATAAAAGGGTCGTGGAAATCTGCATGTTTGCTCTACACATATAAGAGTGGCTTCTTAGTACATCACTTCTCAATAAAAAAAAATAAAAAAAAGCAGTATGAACATCATTTTGAATGCCGCTGGTGTTGGGATAGCATGGATTTACATGACAACTCAGCCTTCAAAGAGATCAGCCGTTGGTAGTTGCATCATACGTGTGAGTGCCCTGCTCTGTAATGGTGGAGTTCTACAGTCGTTTCCCCCAGTCAGGTGTGAATTGTGACCATATAATCGTTTGTGAAGCCTGACTTACTGCATGCAACTACACCACTCTATCTCATCCTCCTCCCTCTCCCTCTCCCTCTCTCTTCCTGATGCTTCCTTTATATTCCACGCTCCCCTCACTGTGCGACAGGGATCCGAAAACTCATCTCGGGAGCCGGAAGAGAAACTCTTGGATGCTGACCACGCTAAAATGCAAAATGAGACAGACGGGCGGATGGATGGATGGCCACAGGGCCCTCCACCTCCTAAGAAAGATGTGTAAGGGCTTCGAAATGAATCAATCTTATATTTGCATGGAGAAAATATTAAAAAGGATTTAAGCCTAATTTGACTGCATTTGTTCAGGGACAAAATTGTATGATTCCACAAATCACTGGTACCACTAATGGCCACAGGCAAAGGTTAACTCCATCTGATAAACCACTTTTGAGTAAATGTGGCCTTTTATTTAGATCGGTATCTGAAAGACCAAGAAATTATTGAATATCTGTTTCCTGGTAGAAGCCAGATGATTTTTTTTTTTTTTTTTTTTTTTTACTGTACTCCAGAATGGCCTTTGGAAGAGAAACAAGCCCGCAGCATCACAGATCCTCCACCATACTTAACGGTGTCAATAATGATATTTGTGAATATTTCGGTTTTCAGGTTTAAAAACACTTAACTCACCCAAAAATACTTAATGGGGTCATATGCTGATATGGAGTCAATGGGGTCATAAGTATACCAGTGCCTAACAATAAGGGATTTAGTGACAAATAAGAAAAATTAAAAGCAAAAGAAAAAAAAATGCCTTCTATGAATCTACATCGTGTCCTTTTCACCATTGGCTAATATTCTTCAGCATGACAAACAAATTCAGAGCATCGTCACAAAGAAACTTCCCAAAAAATTGTGACTGATAGACAACAAGCATTCTGAAATTGAAAGCATAACATAGCTGTAGGCTCCTTTAATCTCTTTCAGTTAATTTTCTCTAGCTTAGATTAAGATTGAGACAATATAACATCCATTACTAATAGCCTAAGAACATTTTTGCCATAATTTCCCATATCAGCTCAGTAATTTGGGGGCGATTTGGCTGGTAACTCATCATTATTCATCTACTAAACAAGTAACATGTTCCTCATTTACAGCAAAAATGGTGACAAATTGTTTTGGTATTTGCACAATTATTGTTGGTAAAGTGAAACTTTGCCAACTGACCCATAAAAGCCCAAATTTAGTAGGCAAAAAAGGGGCCATTCCTCCCAAGACTGGCACACGTGATGTTCATTTGACTCAAATCTGCAGAAATCCATCCAATCTGTTCGTGTCCACCTTCCAAAACATGAAAAGTCTGACTTTTCTTTTTTACCCAAACTCACCAAAATGTGGTCTTTAAAATCCTTCTGTATTGCTTTGTTTCTTAGATTTTAAGTGATAAATGAACACAAAGTGGTCTATCCTATCAATATTCTCTGATCCGAGATGAGGACCTCTAGCACCACCTCCAAAGTCATCATGCGCCTCTTGACTGCTTCTCTGATTAATCCTCTCTTTACCCCGCCGGTGTCAGTTGACTGTCACACCTTGGCAGGTAGACAGCCATGTCATACTCTCGCTATTTTCAGATGATGGATTAAACAGTAGTGCAACGTATAAAGCATTTATTCTATAACCTAATTCTTCTGTGAAACCTCTCATAATAATATCCTGGACCTGTCAAGTGTGTTTCTTGGTCTTTGATTCATGCAGTTTGCTCACTAGTTGCCATGAACCAATCTCTAAGAACAGTTGGATTCATGCTGACATTAAATTATACACAGGACTGAATGGGCATCATTGGAAAGTATTGGTTCCAGTGGTTTTTATATAGGAGTGATGGAGTAAAATGAGGTGAATACATACAATTTTCACATTTCCGTATGTAAAAATATGTGAAAACCATAATTTTCCTCCAGCTTCGTGGTACATCAAGTGGATCTGTCACATAAAATACCAATAGTAAGTCTGTGGTTGTAAGGTGACTAAAAGCAAAAAAATAAAAGAGAGAGAGAGAGAGAGAGAAAAGAGTGAAACGTAGAGATATGAAAGCGTTTTGTAAGACACAGTAGGCTACACCAAAGATGAACTGAAGGTTTACCACGATAAATATTTCACACAATGCACGTCATCTGTTTGTTTATTTATTGGCCCTCTAAGTCCTTTTGTTTCAAGTCACAAATCGTGCACGCACATAAATGTGTGCACGTGTCAAGTTATTCACCCACAGCTGGAAGAAGGGGAGAGCTGACATTCATGCTGCATTTAATATTTTATTTTTATGCGCCACTTATCAGCTCTGTTGTGCTCTGGCTTTCCGCATGGATTGAGACTTTAACCGTCCCAGAAGACATGGGATGGGGGCGGGGGGG
>NW_006800232.1:303922-334812 GCF_000485575.1 Poecilia formosa
ACACACACACACACACACACACACACACACACTCCACCCCCAACCCCCCGCCCCCCACGATGCGCGGGGGCCAAGAGAGATTGCAGTGGAGAATCAGCAGTGTAGGCTCACACACGCGATGAAGATTGGATTACAAAAAGAGAGAGGAAAAACTGTGACTTTATTCACCTCAATGTGAGGTGTTAAAACAAGAGGATTTCATTCATCTTTTTTTTCTTTCCTTTCCTTTTTTTTCTTTCTTTATTTCTTTTTTTTTCCTTTTTTTTGACGCTCGCTTGGAATTATTCATTACCAGAGATTCTGTGATCCCCTCCCCTGCCTTGTTATTCAAGGGAGAGAGTGGACTGTTGCAATGTCATCTAACACCGCTGTTTTGGAGCTCTGTGGAAGGGAGATACTGTAAGTACTTTATTTCCATCCATTTCTGATCCCTTCTTGCTGTTGATCGGCGGACACTGTGTGACTTTTAAAGCGTTCCTCGCCCAAAGTGCAGCAGCAGCAGCAGCACACAGGCAGCGAGCACAGCTGTCCGCATTAGAACTTGGATATTAAGACGTTTAGATTTACAATTAAAAAAAAAAAGAGAGAGAGAGCGTTAATCTCTATTAATTCATAATGTTGCTGCAGTGCGCACTCAGCTGATTCCATAAAAGTCCGCGGTTAGACCGGAACCCCTTCAACACCCCCCCTACTCTCCCCCGAAAAATATCTAACATCTAGATTTTCTGTCTTTAAAAAACAACTGATCTGAAACACATTTGATAAATTGGATATATAAATTAACACTGCGCGTTGTGGGGATTTTTCTTTGTAAAGGATGGAAGACACATTGCAGGGTTTTTTTGGTTGGCACAACTTCTCTCTCCATCCCATCTCCGGACGAGCGATCAGCCGTTAACAGTGGAGAGATTATCCCATAATACGCCGCTTATTGGCTATTGCATTCCATCTCTAGCCCAGGCTGCAGTTGTTCACTGCAAGATAGAGTTAAAAAAAAAGAACATAAACGTTTAAAAACAGAAGGAAGAGAAGAAAAATCTACCCAGCGTGCGTCTTGGTAAAGTTGTAGCTACACTCAGTGCCTTTGGGGGTCGCACTTGCATTGTGATGGCTTCATTGGATCAAATGGGAAGATCTAAATAAATTTGCAACCACCCTCTCAACCCCAGTTTCTCTCTCCCCCTCTGTGATCGGGATGCAGTCACGTTGTTGAAGCGCATTGCTGCCATAACAAAATAATTAAAAAAGAACTATCCCTATTTAATAATAAACAAAATTTGTTAGCTGCACGTTTCTTTAAAACAAACCTATATTAGAAAAGAATGAACAGAACCGATCCTAAGGTGTATGGGGACCTAAACAGAATATGATTTTGGGGGCCAATCAATCTGGCTCAACTAATACCCCCGTATATAGTGATGCATATGTAATGAAAAAAGTTATATTAATATACATCTTCAATACACACAGTGATGTTTTTCCAAGTTTTTATGTCAATTTTGATAATCAGGGATTACATAGCACCAATAAAAGACAATAATTTTTTAACACAGAGGTGTCAGAAAGTATTGTTAGTATTGTGCACATTATCATGCATGCCGTACTTCTACACATATCACTGCAACAAATGCAACACAGTATAGAGACAATCAGCTAGTGGCGCTGCTAAACACGGGTTCTATGAATAGATGTCTTCAGGTTGCCTGCATTGTTGGATGCCGGTGTCTCTTTTGTTCCTCTTGACAGTAACTCTTTGGACACTGAGCAGTGAGCAGCAGCTTTTTCTGCTTAGCCCAGGCAAGATAGTTCTAGCATCCCTGAATTAGCACAAGGAATACAACTTTTATAGCTTATTTCCTGGATTCGTTCTTGAGGTATAGATCTTGAAGCACTCCCTTTAACTTAGGAATCTTCACCAAACTCTTAAATTCTTGGACTCTGGCTTAGGGATCTTCTCAGTCCAACACTTATTCTTTTTGCTTTTTCTAGCAAACTTTTTCCTTCCACTCAACTTTCCCCTAATAAGTTTGGATGCAGGGATTCAACAATATAATTGTATGCCCTTCAGGGATCTTCCCTATGATTTTGCCCACAATAACATAGGACATCTGTACTAAAGCTAATGTGTATATTGGTTTCATGTGATACTCCAAAATGTCTGAGAAACTGACAACTGGGTTTTTATTAGCTTTAAGCCACAATCATCCAAATGAACAGAAATTAATGTTTATATATTAGTCGGTGTGAATGAACATTTTATAAGTTTTCATTTTTGAATTGAATTACTAAATTAACATTTTAATGACATTCTAATTTGAGATGCAGCTGTGGAACTAGAAAGTAATCTCCACCACACATTATATTAGATTATTTGTTGATTAGTTAAATTGGATTCACATGATTCACATGCTTATAGCATACTTGGGGCAAATGTGCATCTCTCATATAGTTGGTTCAGATATTCTCTTGTGGGCCTCTCTGGCTCAGAAATGAATTCTTGCTAAACAGAATAGGGAAATTATTTAACAGAATGCAACTTGAACTGCATCTCGTTCTTTAGAAGAAATGTGCTTCAAATAATTTTGGGGAAGATGTTTTTTTTTTTGTTTTTTTTTCTGCCATCAGCACAGTTTTAAGCAGTTTTCCCAGACTTCTTCAGTTTATGTGATTGTATTGTACATGTTGCATATGATTTTAAATCTGAAACATAATAGGATATGTAACATCACACAAAACAATATAATTTTGTAAACCTGGTTAGTTTGTTTATGCTTTGGGCTGACTCTAATAAAGACAATATATAAATGAAGCTCCTCAAACTGTCAGATTTTACTTCATCTGTTCATCAAGAGTGTATTGTGTTTATGCAGGGGGGTGGGGGACAAAAAGCATAAAAAAATACACTAATAGTATTTAAATACAGTTTTGTAGCCCAGTATGTCTGCAGATAAAAGTAAGGTGTGGAATAAAACAGGAGTTGTGCAGGAATTGTGATTGATAACTTTTTAGCTCTACCTTTATTTACATATAGATGAAAACTGCGTAAGAAAGAATAAGATCTCGGAGAGATTTTTTGCAGATTATCACAGTAAGGCACTAAAAAGCCAAGTGCAGAATGGAGGCTAAGCAGTGGGAGAGATTTCTGTTCTGTGGAGGCATATGATTCAAATTAATCAATTTTGTTCATGGCCAAATAAAATCTGAAATTACCTTTGTCTGATGGTTTCAGCAAAAACATTAATTTCGTACTGAGAGAAGGTATCTTTTAAACCAAGACAAAACACGTTAAGTGATTTCTCACTGTCTTATGTAACAGAACACAGTTGGATAAGAGCTTTTTGTTCTTACTAATCTTTTGCTCAAGTGTTCTGAAATATGAGGTTTCTGTACTCAAAGTAGCTAAAATTAAGTAACTTATAAATAAGTAAACAAATAAATAAATAAGGAAAGTACAATTGTAGCAAAAGTCTCTATATCCCTTGAGCTTTTCCACATTTTGTGACGCTACAACCACAAGCTTCATTATATTTTGGGGGCTTATTTGTAACAGACCAACACAGTATAAAAATAATTGTTACTTTTTTGTTCTTTTTAAAATGTTTGCCAATAAAAGCCAAGTGTTGCCTTTCTTCTAAACCAGTGATTTTAAAATCAATAGAGGGCTGGCCACATCAACCCTAACACATAGCAAACCACCTAAAATAATTGTTAGCAAGATTGTTAGCATAGCAGCTGTAGCTCACATTTTGTCTGGTCACTGCTTTAGATGCAACACAAAGTAATACTACTTAAACAGCTGGAATGATCAAGCCACAATCCTCAGCCAAAATTGAGGTGGAAAAGGTGCCATGCTCAGCCTCCTCTCAGATACAGACTGACATTTTCGTCGCTTCCAGTGGAGTGAGGCTCTCATCTGGGAGGAAGCGCCAGTACCTCCAAATTGGGCCTACGATCTGGTCGCAGAGACGCGGCGAGGTTTTCTCGGGTTTAAATACAAAGCTCATTCGCCATGCTTTCAAAGAGACGACTTGGCGCTGGATGTGCTGATGATGAGGGAAGAGGCAGTAAAAAGAAGGAAAAGACATTACCGACCAGGTTTTTGCTTTCGAAATGGTTGCATCACGACTCATAAAGGTCAGGCTTAAGAGCCTCATTGTCTGGGCTCACGAGGATAGGCAAAAAATAAAAAGTAAAAAACACATAGGCTTTCAATTTTGTGTGGTGGATACCTTCTGGCTCAACAAGGACCCAACGTTTTTTTTTTCTCATGGATGCTGGAAAAAGAAAGGATTTGTGAGATGAACAGGATGTTTTTAAGTAAGATAAATAGTGTAGGTGTAACTAAAACACTTAGGAAACACACTACAGATGTTAAAGTATTCAAACTAGCGTTCAGAAAAGCAAACACAGAGAGTGTTCAGTCTTTACAATAGATTTCTCTCTGACTCAAATTTATCAGCATCATTCAAGGTCAAATATGGCCTAAAATTACTTTTATCTCTGGTGATTTGGTCACTAATGAAGTACATGCTTTACAGCAGGATAGAAATGAGAGAAGACAAAAAAACAAACAAAAAAAAAAACACACAACCTCCAATACTTTGCATTATCATTTAGCGTGGTTTTCAAGATATTTTATTCTACATTTTGTCTTTAGCCCTGATACCCCTACATAAAGTCAAAAGCATTTTAAAGATGTCAATTTAGGAAGTAAAATGTGACAATGTCCTAAATGTGAATAGGTTCAAGCAATACCTCTGCAAGCTGCTCCATATGTACGGTGTGTACATGTATGCATAGGCATGCGTTGGGCATCAGGTGCAGGAAGAATGCGTGCAACTCTGTTTCCATTCTATATCAGGGAATATGAGCGATTTCACTTCTCCCCTCACTTTAAATCCCTCCTGTTCCCTTTCTGTCTCATTCACACACACACACACACACACACACACGCTCACACAGAAGGTTTGTTGCAAGGTAAAGGGGTAGGTGCACTGGGGGAGACAACATGTTGAAGCCTGAGTGGTAACAGACGATTACTTCCACTGGGCTTCTCCTGGGCGCTCATGCACATGTCAGGGCGCATGGAGCAGATGGCTTGGGCCCTGAGAGAGGGGCTGAGCAGAGGAATGGCTTGGAGAATATGGTTGGAGGAATTTGGAGACAGGAAAGAACACTATCAGATATAAGAGGAAGTTAATTCGCCGTTTCGCTCGCGAATTAAATGCGCACTTTGAGCGAATCTAAGCACGATCTTGCTGAAGCCGTAGCTCAACTTTCGAGAACGAAACGCTGAGGTGCGTTTCTTCTTTCACCCGATGAGGTATGGACAACGACTGAAGTGTGGGCTCGAGGGTAGATCAAAGAAGTCGGACAGGTCACACCAAAAGCAAATTGTGACTGCATAAGAGATACACAGCAGTCGCAGCTGAATGCTCTGCTGCAGTATATCCATTGCAGTTTTCCTCCTAAACTGTAAGTGTTGCTACAGACGTCACTACCTAGCAAGAACGGGACTGAGGGAATGAATATCCATGAAACATGTAGCATCATAGTTGCAAGTTACCTGCAGTTTTTTCTTTACTAATGTAATGCTTGTAGGTAGGTAGGTTGCAAAATCAGGATATGCACAACCAGCTGAAATAAGTGCAACATTTTAGATACAGGCATCGGGATTGACAAAGTCTGAGTCTAATCCAGCAGGAAACAAGCACAATAAAGGGTAGACCCCAAACATTTCACCTGCCCGTTACTAGACAGGCAAATAAATGAACAAACATAGAAGTGCTTCCTGTTACCCAAACATATATAATACCTGCTTTTGGACTTTGATCTTGAGACGTCACTGGGGTGAAAGCCTGTGACACACAGAACAAAGACTTGCCTTGTAGCAATAATGAGATCCACATGCAACTGATGAAGTTCTGAGGGTTCAAATCTGGTTTTGAAGGACTTGCATGAGTAACATTAGCTGATGTTTTGGAGGTTTGAAAGACAGCTACATTTATTTCCTATATTATTAGGTTGCCTCTCTCTTAACCCTTTTATTTCAATTATGTTGTTAATTTGAATTTTAACACAGTTCAATGGTGAGGAGAGAAAAAAAGTTAAGTTGACATCAACGCCACAATTTACCAGGATTTAAATTTAAAGGTATTGTTTGTACTTTTATTTTTTAGAGAATTTTGTTTATTGTTCTTAAGTATAGCACACTTTTTTTTTAGTCATTTGTTTTCACAGCTTCGGTGTGAAGTGAGATGGATTGTAAAATAGTTGAAAGAAAATTGTTGGAAGCACACGTACAAAGAATCCACAAAACAGATTGTCCAGCAGAGGGAAGTGAAAAAGTATCCTCACACATTGTTGGTTTTGCCTGCAAAAGCAAATGGAACCCGCTTCAGCATCACATTTGCATTCATGCAATTTATTTTACTTTGCATATATATCAAATGGAGAATCTCATTTCAGACCAAAACTTTGGGGGAAAGAAACCCAAAGAAGGAGACAGAACTTTGGGAATCACATTAGTCAGAATACATAAATAAAGCAGGAAGAGACAAACAGAAAGAAATTGCCCTTTTTTTTATTTTTTTTTTTAGATTTTTTTTTTTTTATTACTGTCAAATCAGTCCCCAGCAAATCAGCTGGCACTGTGATGAGGAAATATGATATACTACACGTCTAATTGTTAAATTGTTTCCATTTGTATCTTCTGGCAAAGTCCCTTCATTGAGCGGCCTCCAACATCTTCACTTGACAACAAAATAAAATGTAATTAGCACACTGCACCAACTTTTGGCAACAACTTATTACTTTTGTTTAAATGTGGTTGGAGATGAAAACTGATTCACGTGGTTGACATTGTTGTACATCTGATGAGGTTTTTAACTTGTCCGTCAAATGCAACATTTCTGACACTAGGTAATTTAAGCTGACTACAATGAATGCTAAATGTTTGTCAGATGTGAGGGAGCAAGCAGTTAAGGCATAGAGGACAAAGGGAAAAAAAATGTCTTCAAAGTGGGTTTTCATTTAGTCTTAAGACAAGAAATGTCCACAATATGGTGGGTCAATGTAAGCGGTAATTCTACTCAAGAAAGTGACTTACAGAAACTTTGCCCCACAAAACAATTATACAAAATAACTCAGAACTTTGACCTAACAGAAAGGTAACTTATATAATAAATTAGCCAGACCATTTACACAAAAAAGGGAAAACAGAACTGAACACCAATAGTAACGAAAGATCAAACAAGCTAACTAAACCTAAAACATCCCCTTTGCTAAAAAAGCACATGGTTGGTCCTGCTGAGGTGACATTGTGCTTTCAAATGTGGCCACGCCTCCTACCTAGACAGGAAGAAGCCAGTCCCCCAAACCAGGTAACTCAAAAAAAAAGAAGAAAAAAAAAAGAGAGAAACATAGTTAATGTAAGAAAATATAATTTAAAAACTCGACAGTGCTACTATGTGCATGCTTCATGGTGTCACTGTTAGGGTCAAGTGAAGAAATTACTGACTAACATAATTAAGCTACATGTTTACCCACAAAGCAATCAAAACTTAGGTCAGTGTGTTGACTGCAGCCATAAAATGAACGGCTAAAAAGTGTTCATAGCAGCTTCATTTTGGACTTTGTTTTTATTTTATTTTTTTAAAGATGTTTTTTATCCTTTGTCTCCAGCAGATAGTGGCTAATGTTAGTGGACAAGCTAGTTTGTGGACTAGCTTGTCCATTTGACTTATTTCCAGTAATTTATAGAACTGCCACCGCTGTCATCCAGTATCTCCTTGTATTTGCCAGGACAGCCAAAAATGATAAAACAGAACTTTTATTCCTTGAAACAAATTGAGAAGCATCTACTTAAAAAAAAAAATGAAGAAAAAAAAAAAAAAAACTGCTGATTAGCCAAGACACAACTTTCTAGTATGTGCTATAAGAGGCTTAAGCACATATTTTTCACTTTGAGTTCCAAACAACCTTAAGGTTAATTAAAAACAGCTAACGGTATCCGCTCTGCTTGTGAAAACATAACGGTGTGAAGGTTGGTTCCAAATTGTCTTCAGGTTGCAGACCGTGATTACTCTGTGATGTAATTTAGTTGCTAACTTTGACAACTTTGTAACCCTTTGTCTCTGTGACAAAAGGGTCTTATTCTCAAGACAAATCATTTTAGTGTTATAATATTAAACTAATATTAAACTAAGGTAATGCTCTGTGCACCACTGCAGCAACTTCCAGTGCCAATGACACGTTTCACATTTTTAACAAATCCTTACAAAAATGGACAAGCTAGGATTAACTGGGATTGATTTTGCTGTCTATAATCATGATAAAAATGTTTATATTGATACATCCCTACATAGAAAAAAAACACAAAAAAAACAAAACAAATTTCTTAAGTTGCTGCGCTACATTATAAAATGGTTGACTGCGGATGCAAGACTGATTTATAAAAGCAACGTGAAGAATAAAAGTGATGGACAGAGAAGTGAATAGATGACAGAGCGATGAATGAATGTGGAGTAATGGAGAAGACAGTGTGGGCAGGAGAGCAATTCAATATCAAGGCTCTAGGATGCACAATAAACACACATAGTCGTGTCCTCTGGGCTGTGGTTTGGTAAAACTTATCATCTGCAGTATCCATCATTCAGACTTCAACTCTGTACAGTGCATCCACTAAGTGTGCACTGTACATTAATCCATGCTTAATTCAATTTGGGAGGAGAGCAGGAAAATCTAACGTGGCCGCTGTGAATGCAGTCATTTTAATCGTCGCATAAAGATAATGCAGATGAATTATCGATGCATGTGAAACTCGGCCCTGCATAAAAACTGATAAGATGGGCTGTAGTGAAAAATAATTGGTAGGTAGGAGTTACTTTCCACTTGTAGATTAAAAACAAAATGGAAATTTATAAACTACTGAAACACAATCTAACCACTGGTGCTCAGGAGTTATTTGCATGTTCTACCTCTTGTTAGGACGGGAATGTAAGCTTGTATGAATGTGTGGAGAGCAAACTGCCAGTAGTACAGATTTGTCTGCCAAACATCATCCACTATTGTAGTGCCAAGAAACAATGGCCGTGATGTGACAACAAACTGCTCAATATGCTTTTGTGGGGCATGTTCTCTCTCTTTTTTTTCCCTGTTTCTCTTTATAGCTCTTGCCTAGTATATTGCTTTCATGGCCACTGTTTTGTCCTAATTTTTTATTTATTTTTATTTTATTTTTTTTTGCAGTGCTGCAGAGTTAAGACAAGTAAAAAAAAGATGAAAAGAAAAGACATTTTGTTTTCCAGATTTTAGGCACAAACCGACTGACAGCAAAAATAATAATCTTCTCAGCAATGGACTCGCTTGCTCCTCTCTATAAGTAGGCCAAAGAGGTGCCAGGTTGACAGCCAAAGAATCATGAGGCCTGAAATTGACTAGCAGAGACTAACATGAGGAAAAAGCTCCATCTGTAGGCCTTCTCTTGAGACTAGACATGCTGAGCAATGAATGAAAAATGGGTTTTGATTGTAATTGAAATCATAATTACTTAAAACAATCACTGAGTGTGGGCAAAAAAATAAAAAAAAAACAATGCACTTCAAGGACAGCGATTACTACATTTTCCCTTATAATGTCTTGTTGAATCTTATCTTAAAATAAAACATTAAAATGTAATGTATTATATTATTTCATATATATATATATATATATATATATATATATACCAAGTCAAAAATCAAGGTAAATTTTACAACTTAAACATTTTTAATTTCAGATTTTCCACTGAATTTTACTTTAAGCTTTTGCTCTTTTGAAAACAAATCATGAGTAAGTCTTTTGTGCCTGAAATAACTTTTTTGTGCATCATGTGTCAATAACCATGTCTACACTTTTTTTTTCCATGTTTCCCAGTTTAATTGGTTGAAATCGATTTAGTTCCATCTTGCCAATTTTTTTCTGACACGTCCTAAAAATGTTGACTGAAGTTCTACACATACAAAAGTTAGTCAAACTCATGCAAAACAAAAAAAAAAAAACAAATAACCAAAAGCTTTTACTACACATTACGAAGTTTGATGTATCACCGATTATAATACCAACATATAAGAACTAGCTTTACAATTGGTGAGAGATCAAGAGCTGATCTCGGCTCCTAAATCCGTGTTTCCTCAAAGAGTGGCATGAGAAATGATGGCTCCCGTAAATCTATCCCGCACCCGCATTCTACGCGGTGATCCGAAAACACACACTTCTGTCAGTAAATCTGTAAATTATCATCCGTATGCATGGGTTCACTATGTGACCACATGTTTCATGTCATTGGGATTTGGGCTCACTCTCCCTGTGTCAACACACCTGCTCATTTGACTTGTGACATTTCATCATGTTTTATGCTCTCAGAGAGCCAGGTTGAGGCCAGTGAGTACTTTCTATATGGGAAGAGAAGTGGTAGAGAAAGTGAGGTCGATTTGCATTTTATTTCCAAATGATATACCCACTTTACCTTATCTATAATTTCTGACGGTCGCAACTTTACAGCTGTGAAACTCCGTCCTAACGCCTCAGTCCAACATGTGCCAAGCCAGGCAGCGAAGTGCCGCACCGGGAGAAGCAAGATTAGGATTCCCGTGTAATTTAACGTGTAAAAAAAGTAATTTGTCAAATTCAAATAAATTAGAAAATGTTTCCAGGGGATTTCAGTGAAATTGTATTTACCTGTTTCTCCTTCCTGCATCCATGGTTTCCATGGTAACCAACTTATATGCGTATATTGGCTTGGGTGTTTTTTTAGTTAGGTTGCATTGGGACTCCCAACAAACTCAACATTTTTTTCATCTGGAATGGCTGTAATAACGGTGTCTGCTGTTAGCCTGTCCATAAGTCCCGTTGGATTTAAAGGCATTGCTATGGTGCATGTACTAAAATACCACAGCCTCTTGCCTTCGAACATGCTTCTGGCTGTGACAAATAGAGTTGGTCTGGTCTGGAATGTGATTCTCCTCCCCAAAAACTTCCCCACTCAGTTTTCTTTGTCAGTTGGTTACCTCGTCTGCAATTAGCTACCCAGCGTCCTCCGTACATCACTAAAGGTTACCCCAGTCTGCATCAAAAACCAAACTGATATCCTGGTGTTTTAGCCTGAGGAGCTCAATTAAACCTACTTTGTTGGAGCAACAGGCAACCTTCGCAAACTTGTGAGAATACTGAGAGCGTGCGATACGAATTTGAAATCTACTACTCGCCTCTGTTTCTCTTCCATGCAGTGTTCCCCAGTGGAACGTGCTTCCGACATAAACGAATCCATATGTGTGTCTGACAGCTGCATCACACGTTGTATAATTTCAGCAAGCTCCCGTTCTCCAGGCATGCAGCGCTGCTGCAGCTCAGGAGGTGTCGCTTTGAACCGATGCTGCGGCACACTGGCCACAGCAATAATTAGTGCCGTGCAAAAACGTGGCTTTATTAGTGATCTGAAAGGCCCGTGTTAGAAAATAGTAGGGGTTTAGCATTAACGAGTCAATGCTTTTAGGATGTAGATGTGACTCACATTTCAAAACATTGGTGCAGGCTTCAGAGCCCACTTGTTTGTTCTGTTGTAATTGTTCATGGATGTTTTTTGGCGTGAGACCATGGAGGGTTAGAGGTCTTTTACAGTTAAACAACATTTTTCATGTTTAAACCTAACCTGTTAGTAGAAAAGAAATGTTTGATCTTTCTAACTTTCCCGCACACTTTAATTCCTGAGAAAGTATCAAAAAGAGCAGCTGAATTATGAGGATCATTGGCGCTTTGAAATGGAAAATAAAAATTTTGATACATGCTTAATTACTGTTTGACGCTCATTTTGGCTTTGATACGGTCACATTTGGCAAGTTAGAATATGCATTCAGACGAGGTTCATTTGTCAGATTAAAACTATGTTTTGAAAACATCAACCTTTATGCAGAAATTAAACATACTTTACTCGTTTTTTATTAGTTGTATGCAAAGAATCATCACAATTAACAGAAATAAACACTTTAAAACATCAATTTCTTATTTAGGCCATAAAATGTGTGAATATAATTTACTGAAATACACCAACGTTTCAATAATATTGCAATTTATCGGATATATTTGATGCATTCTGCCTAAATCTAACAAAACTTTGCGGCAAAAATATAGTTAATTCAACTATTGAGCATGAACTCGTCATCCAATTCATCAGTTCATTGTGTTTTTAATGTTTTATAAAGTATAAAAAATTAAGACAAAAACGTGAGCTCTTTAAAATTCTTCTTTTTTGGTTCAGCAAGCACAGATTGTACCATAATCATCTGATCCCAGCAGTCGTGACCATAAGGTGTCAACTTGTTAGTCATCTTCTCTTCCTCTCACCCCTCCTCAACATCCTCCCAAGGCCATCTCCCTCCCCGCAATGTTTTGATTTTCAATAAACTCACAGAGAAGAAACTGAATATGAAAAAAAAAAAGTTGCTACTTCAATGTGTGGGCTAAATGAGCTGCGCATTAACAATTTATCTCTTCTGCTTTTTCTCACCACCATCTCGCCACACTTTTTCCTCACTCCTTGATCCATCTACATCTGGTCCCATTATCCTCTCTCCATGCAGGGGATGAAGTGGTTTAGCACCATGTCCCTCGGCAGCAAAAGGAGCAAGAGGAGGGGTAGAAGGAGCACCAGTCGCCACGGTGGAGGGGAAGGTGCGCTGCTCTCCCTGGCCCTCCTGGTGGCGGTGACGGCCACGGTGGACCCGGTGGCAGCGCAGAAGCAGCGGACGGGCGGTGGGTCGGAGAAAGTGCCGGTTCTGAACATCGCCGTGATCCTGGGGTGCACGCGCTACATCTCGGACCAGGACATCCGGGCGCTGTGGAGCAAAGAGGACCCTATCGACGTCAACGTGGTCACGCTGCTGGTCAACAAGACCGACCCGAAAAGCATCATCACCCACATGTGTGACCTGATGTCAGGGACCAAGATCCACGGCGTGGTGTTTGGGGATGGCACTGACCAAGAGGCCATTGCCCAGATTTTGGATTTTATTTCCTCGCAGACACTCATACCCATTTTGGGCATCCATGGGGGCTCGTCCATGATCATGGCTGACAAGGTATGTGGGGACTGACTGGATTTTAGAGATGTGGCAACGAGTGAATGTCGAGTCCCTATGTGGCGCGGGCGAGTTTGTGTTGCCCGTTTGCGAATGACTGGGTAAAATGTCTTGCTTTTCATATTTGAATGTCGATTCTCTGGGGAGCAGGAAATCTCTTACGCCCATCTCTCGAGCCCATTTTCGGCTAGCTGCAACTCAAGGAAACACAAGTGAACTCTGTATCTAGGGAGAGAAGACGGGGAAAGGAAGAAATCAGATTGTGACAGATGAAATGATGTGAGCAATGGAAACAGGATACGTGAGGATAAGTAAAAGATTGAGAAGAAACATTTGGGAGTGGTGAAGAATTTGACAACAGTTGGTGTACAGGCTCAAAAAAAAGAAAAAAAATGGTGTACAGGCTCAAAAAAAAGAAAAAAAAAGAAAGTGGTCCCTAAGAAAAATTATAAAAATAGAGGTTGTTACATCAACTACATAGTTCAGTGAGATGTAATATCATAAATCCCCTTTCACCATGCAAAAATCTCCTCGGTAGAGGTGAAAGAAGCTTGATTGGTCCCCTCATTTGAATAAGCAATGCTTGCTGGTCTGCCAATCAAGTTGAACCTAAAAAGGGAAAAGAACGAGCAGCCTGGACGAGGCTTCAAGTGGCAGTGATGAGATCTTTTAATTCGTTGCTGCCACTTTTAGAATGAACCTGAACTTGAAATACATTTTTTCCAGAATGTGAAATGAGGTTTCTACCAGAATTCGTCATAAAGTGTTAAAATGATGCTCGTTATGCTTTCAATTTGAAAAAAACAAACAAAAAAACAAAAATAATAAAATAAAAAGTAAAAGTAGAGCAGCTAGACTTGATTTGAGTAAACTGAAAGACACCATGAAAAATTAGTGATTGTTTTTTTTTTCCTATTTAAGAATACCAAGAAAAGAAAATGATAGCTTAACGTGTGAAACCTTTGTATGTCACTTAATTGTTACTCGTCATAAACTATTATTGTTAACTGTAGAGATACATAATCACAGAAAGGCTCAAATGCATATGTTATTTAATAATTTGATGTTAGTTTCTCAATACCTTTTACATCACAAACATTTTCTATTTACTTTGGTTCTGATCCCTCTTTGGAACAATTGATTGTTTTGCAATATGACACAGCGTGATCCCTAATCAAACCAAAATCACCTTAAACTGATATTTTACAGTTAGATATTGTTCATTAAAAAAAACAAGATCACATTTTATTAAGGGAGACTTCGACTAGGACGTTGGAAGATTACTTTAAATCGTCTGTCGTCAAAGCGGATATGAGACATACCCCTGTTGAGAGCGAAATGACACACGAAACACCCCATGGCACATCGGGCAACACTCATAAACAACCTTAATTTATCAGTTTTGAAGTGAGATGTTTTAGCCATCTGAGCGGCAGTGTGCAGCAACAGGTACAGAGCACTTTATGCTCTGTGCAGCTGATCGTTGGCACTCTCTCGGCCATCTCATTGTCTACTGAGCATGCGCCGCAGTGCACAGAGCAATTCACAAACAACTAGCCTTAGCTGGGAATGACAGAACCCCCCCATCTGCCCCCACCTCCTCTCCGGTTGGTCCTTTGCCAGCGAACATATTGTTTGTTTGGACAGAGTTGGAACATGTACGACCTGTCACAACTGGGTCTGACTGCAAGTGACACGTGTCTGCATGCTTTCGGTTTGCAAGCAGGAACACAGACACTACCAGCTGCTGACCACAGTCGTTTTAGCTACTGTAACATTTTTTTATTATTGTTATTGTGGGTAACAGAGTGGGGTAGAAGCTGTTGTGTGAAAAAAGCATTTTTCTTTCTCCATAAATGACATTTTAAAAAGTGAATTTGAAACCGTAGTTAGATTAATTTCGGCATAATTATGCTTGAAATTGTTAAAACAAAGAAATCAACATGTTATTGTTAGTTTAACAGTGAAAATGGCGGTTGTGTAATTACTGACAACAAAATCCCCTAAATCGACATGTTTGGGTGATTTCTCATGTTTCGTTGCAGTACAGTTCCTCCAAATCTCACTCTCTCCTCCAGGTGGTTTTTATCATAAGTACTGTTCTTCTGAAGATCTCTTTTAATTTGCATTCCTCCTCACTCAATATCCCCACAGTAAAGAATGTCATAATTGTGAAGCTACACTCACATTAAGAGCACCCTCCTTCAAAATTTATGCAGTGGCTCTGCAGCTAATGCAGAAATTTCAAAACCGTGCTTCCCTGTAGCCCTTCTGGAGGCCAGTGTAGACATTTCTTCATTTGTTTAAAGTAAATACAAATGTTCTTTAAAGATTCCACAGTAATGGTTTATTGATCCCGTAATGGCAGATGTGGCATCTGTCTGCAAGAGGCTGGGAGCATTAAGGAGAGGAGGAGATAAGTTTGAAGGGGCGACAGAGGAGGAAGAAAGAGGTGGTGTAAAATAAAGGAGGTGGAGAGGGGAAACAGAGAGACGAAGGGGTGAGGGATAATCCCTTATTGTGACCAGGGGTGATGTTGAGTGGAAAAGGGATTACTGAATGTACTGAATGGCACCTGCTTCGCTCCAAGTACTTCAGGAGCACACATGCAGTCCCTTTTTCTATTACTGCTGAGGACAAGGCATGGACTTGCTTCATTTCTTCATTTATTTATTTTATTTATTTATTTATTTATTTATTTTTTGCATTTTTATAGAGTCAAAAATTAGGAGGGTGATTTTTGGCACTGTGCATTTTCGTTTTGTTCAGCATGTCATTCCCTTGGCCACATTTGATTAAAAAAATTAAAAAAAAAAATCAACAATTACATAAAATACGCCAGCATTGAGTTATAAAAACGTATTAAAAGCCTGTTTGGATTTCTTTTCTTTAAATTCGACTTTAATTAGTCAGTACATTTGGTCATTTAGGCAAGGCAGGAAATGTAGGTTTGCTTAAATTTGAAATGTATCACGTCTCATATGCAGGAATAAAAAAAAACACCTTTTAATATGTTTTTAACACAAATGCTGGATATAAATTGTTAAAACTGGTGTTATGTTGAGCTGATAGTTTTAGCTAGACGTGCACCTACAAATTTGTGGCCAATTTCTAATTTCAGGTTGGTGTTTTGTCTCTTGTAAAATCATTGACCAAACAATTTTGGCAGATTCCAATTTCTCTTTAAGAAGCGTTACCAACAGCTTTCAAAGTATTTCTTTGGCATGATCTCACAATAAGTGGTTATTAATTATTCATTTCAGAAGCAGAGGTGACAAAACAGTCTGAGAGTGAGAGAGCTGCTGCTGCTGTGAAACACAGCCTTTCTGATCTGGAACAAAGACAAAATGAGGATGTTTACACTTTAAGTTCTCCTTAGCATCCAATGTTAGCAGTTAGCACTATTACTGTAATTACTACTACTAATTGGAAACATTAGTCTCAGTGCCTCGGTCCCCTCCCACTGGGCCACAGACCTGCACATTTAGCACCCGACCCAAGGGAAAGCATAAATATTTAGATTATTCTACATTATTGTTCATCTCTTGCACTTGCTGCTGGTAGGGATATCAGCGCCTGGGCATGCAAATAGCTTGTTGTTCTTTTCGTTACCATTGACTTCATATCTGGGTCAATTAGCTCCAACTTGACAAACCATTCACAAGCTGGGTGTGAATTAACATCCTGTGGCAAATAGACTTTTCAGTCCTAAGTTGGGTATAAAACAAAATGTAGCTTTTAGTCTTTTGATGTTGCACCTTTACTGAATGGAAAAAAAATACTGAATTGTCGTATTTTGTCAAAAAAAAAAAAAAAAATCCCCAAAACAATTTGTGAATGAGTTTGATGGCTTAGAAAAGAACCTCGTCATTCTTTGCACACCACAGTTTTGCACTGTAACTGCAACCTGATCAACTCGACTGAACCTCCTCCAAAGGATGGAGAAAATGGTAAGATTGTAAAGTTAAGTCGTATAGCAGCAATGTTAACGCCAGACGGTTGTGTTGATGGCTTTAGATCCCATTAGACTTTGTTCAATTAGGTAAACCAGTTAGACTAGAGTCAGTTATGTTCAACATGAATATAAATAGGAGCGGCATATCTGGTATGTTTTTCTAAATTGAAGTGGATTATTTTAACTATGATATTATTTTCTAATAAAATCATTTTCAATACTGGATAAAATATATATATATATTGCAAATATTATTTGTTTTAGTCTTCCATGTAATGGGTGACTGATTTCAAACTGTAGTTTTGAAGCATCGCCATTACTCCACCATTGGTCACTTTAACATATTTTTGCATTGAGAATCTATCTCAATATGATGGATCAAACTCATTCAATTCAGATTGGGCCATATTGTTTCTGTGCTATCAACAACAACAACAAAAAAAGGTTGTTTTCAGCAAGTTTTAAGGGTGTATTTATTTCATTTCATTTTGTGGAAACCAGTTACTAAAACACTAAGGAAGTTTTTGATCCAATATCCTTAGTTAATCACATATTTACCAAAAAAAACAAAAAAAAAAAACAGATCAAAGCATTATGTATTCCACATATGTTCACAAAAATGAAAATATTTTCACCCAAGGATATGGATTTATTTTTATTTTTTTTTACTCTCCCTGACATTTTTATCAATTTCTCACCGCCAGCGGGTTAACATTTATACAGCTACCCACCGAGGCAACGGAGGCTTCTTCCTCTGTCTTGTTGGTGCGCATTTTCCCTAATCCTCATGTGAATTATGTAGAGAGAGACTCGCCCTCAATTATTCTGCCTTGTAAGACCCTCTGCGTATTTGTCTATTATGGATTACACATGCACACAGTTGTGTGCAAATCTTGCAGGGTTCGTATACTTTAGTGGTGCCTTTGGATGAGTTCCGACCCGGTGCCATTCGTCTTTTTTCTTCACAAATCACTTACGGTGCCAAACCTCCGGGCGATGACGACTCCAACGTTAAAATCTTTTTTTTTTCTCGTCGACCTAATGGGAACAGGATCAGAGAGCTCCCCCTTTTAAAGGAAAATTAATCTTTGGATCATTTTTCTTTGCTTTCTTTACTTCTCCTGCTGCCCCCCTCTCTATCTCTCTGTCATGCGTCCGTGCTTGTTAATTAGATAAATGTTGCTGTATCTCCTTGTGTTTGTCCCTCCCATACATCTCTAAAGGCTTTGTTGAATAATGCACGGCTGCCTGTATTGAAATGAATACATTATTGATTAAGGGAAGAATTATCCTTCCCTACTGCAGTCTAAGCAGTCTTGTTGGAATGCACCACCCCAACAACCTGCTTAATACCTCATGAGTTTAAAACAAAAACAACAAAAAAAGCTGTTTCATAATCTCCTCGCTTTGCTGTCTTTTGTTCACGTTTCTTTTGCTCTCGTTCGCCTTCAGAGCCCTGTTACGGCTTGCTTTCCTCATTTGTTCTGCAGGTGTAACGGTGAGGGTGGTTTGTCGACTGGCAGCTTTTAATTCTTGCGTTAAATAGTTTTTGACTCACTCAAAGGACAACAACAGCAGCCAGAAGTTTGTGATGAGCTTTTTATTTTTTTTTCTCTCCAAGCCTTGGATAGTTTTATCTGCCATCTTCTTCTGGCTCTTGTGTTTTCTTTTCTCTTTTAAGTAGCACTTCTCATCCATCTAATGTTTCTCTGTACCACAAATGCACTGGAGTGGTACCCATTTTGATTTTGCCCTAAAAGAGACATGAATTTACCTCGGGGTAAAGCAATAAAAAACAAAACAAAACAAAACAATTCATCAAATGTAACTGCTGGTGCGTCAAAGTGGTTCTGTGTTGCTGTTTTGCGCGCACACGCGGCACAAAGTGATCTCACCTTAACCATTCAACCCCAGAGCAAGCTAAAATTGACACTTCATTATGCATGTGCTATTAATTAGCTGCACAAAATTAAAACAAATGAATTAATATTGTATGTGGTGCACTGTGGAGTGTTGACATGTACTCAAGGGTGAGTACTTTGCTCCTTTGTTTCTTGATTAAACAGCTTTCTGCTCTCCAGCAGCTTCAGGCCAGTAACCCAGATAAAATTTATAGCGCTGAAAAACAGGCACGAGATTATGACAACCTTGAGGAAAAATATCATGTCGCCGAGCCGTGGTACTTTCCCCAGCGCTTGAAACAAGATTCCATACAATGATGGGTTTGTTTGTATGCAATTCATAAAAGCAACAATTATTCTGAATGCTGCGAAAATACTACTGAGATTTGTTTATTGCAGTCATCCCATGGTTATCTACACTCTTTATTTCTGTATTTATTTATATGTGTTGGAAAAACATGAGGCAACAAAGCAAAGTATTATTATTACCCAGTATTTCTGTATAGTAAATCTATTGTATATCTATTCATCTGTTGGACAGTCTTGTATGTAACATGTTTTTAATTCTTGAAAGTATATGCTGAGACGGTAAGTATGCATCAGAATTATACTTTACGATAAAAATATCACTTTTCATACAATGACTTATACAGTGGGACCCCTGATATGGGGGTTAAGAACCACTCCTACTTGCAGATAGCAAAAATTCATAAAGACTTGATAACTCCTCTAAAAATGCTAATAATTGCCTATGTTTTTTTGTTCATACACAAAAGATACCTTCATATGCATGGTTCCTGCAACTAGGGGTACGGCCACCCAGCCCACCCCCTCAAAAAAAAATGAACGGCGCTGCTAGATTGGCTGCTTTGCAAACACAATTCGATAGCATGTCAATTAGCATGGGAAGTATTTCAGCTTCCCGTGTACATTTTGTTTTCCTTCAAATATTTGAGATGTATGAAGAAAAAATCTGTGAATAGTTGGGTTTTCTGTAAGCAACTTGTAATAATGTTTCACAGAAAAATCTGCAAATAAGTTGACCTTTAAGAAGCTGATATTTGTGGGTTAATTCCTCATGCTAACTGCTCAGTTAGCTAGCATGCAGTCAGCTGCCTGGGAACAAGCCAGTTGATCAGAAGTGTGCAGCAAACGGTGGGGAAGAGGGAAGAGGGAATCGCTCCACATAGTCAAAGAAAATCATGTCATTTACAGTCGTAACTCTTTGAAATGTTGATGTGGATAATCTCCTCTGTACCTATTAACTAGTCTGCTTATGCAGTGACTTCACCAAAACCTGGCCACAGATTAAACCAGTGAAAACTTAATCGTTGCACTCCTACCACGAGATTTCTGGCTACTGCCAGATGCAGCTTCTTTATCATAGCTTCACAGCAGCTGTTGTAGAGGAAACAAACTGTCGCCAGTGCTCTGTGACAGGAAGGTCCCTCGCCTCTAAAAACAAACAAACCTCTCTCTCAGCTTCCAGTGTTGTCAGATAGTTTCAAACACAAACAGCAGCAGCAGCACCTGCGAACTGGTTGCACAGAGTTCCCCTTATAGTTTGCTTCTCTCTTTGAGTTCATGCACTCTGCAAGCGAAACACAATAAAAAGACCTTTGTCTCTTCCTCCCATCCTCCAGAGCTGCCTTTGTTCACGGGAATATAGGCATGTTTGTGTTATTGGTTTGGTTCTTTACAAAATTGTGGAATTATTTTATCCTCGAGAAAGAAGTCGGTATTGAGAGTTGCTTTCTTTGCATTCGGCCGTATGGCAGGCATGGCAGTTTTGGGTAATTCCTAAACTGTGACATTAAAACTGATGTTATTTGGCGTTGTTCATTACTTAAGAGTGAGCTGGAGTATTAAAAATGTCAGGGAATTGTAAACAAAAAATTAAAAAAAATAAATAAAAATGACTGCATATGAAAAGTGACAAACATCTAAGTCTAAAAATTACAGGAAATGTAACAATTTTCTAAATCTGCATTTTCCGTGCAGGCGAGCAGGAAATGAACTTCGTGGTTCCCAGTGTGGGTCCCAAAGCCACATGTTGTTGGGATTCTAAAGATCCTTGTGGTAAATAACAAATAATAATAGCTAACATGTATTTATACAATAACTGTTGAAAGGTGTAAAATCAAAAGCAGCTACATAAAAGACTGTAATGACGTTTCGGGCAACTGATGTTTGCATTGCATCCACTGAGAGATTTTTACTGAGTCTCTGTCGTGCGAGCTCCCACACTGTGCAACTCTTTTTTTTTTTTTTTTTTATCTACCATTATAAATTGGTTACAAACCAAACAATAAGAAGCTGATTTGGTAAATTACAAGACGAATTGGATTTTGGGGAAGAAAGAGGAAAAAACAAAAACAAAGGAATCACCCTGCTCCTTATGTGGTGTTAAAAAAAGAAAACCTAAAATAAACCATCCATTTGAAGCATAATGGTTTATAATATCCAGCCAAGTGAATCTTCTTGCTGTTCGAGTCTATTTATAAGCAAAGTGCATCACTGCAGCGCTACTGGCAGCTGCAGGAAAAAAAAAAAAAGAGAGAAAACGAGCAGTTTTCAAAACTCTTTTGTAGTCACTCCTCAAATGTGATGTGATTATTTAAAAATCTGTTTATGTGGTGGCGTCATGATTCCGTACTCGTCTTTTTTGCAAGATTCAGACGTGCCATCCTCTGCAGGACATGTTGTACTGTGAACGTGTCGATTACACCCACGGCAGGAACGCTCGACACCTACTGTGAAAACTGATCGCTTTAATTTAATTTTTGGTTTGATCGGGGATCCTAAAAATGGCCCAAAAGGGGATCGGAAACCGAACGGGATGTAATGAAAAGTTTATAGATAATAATGTACAATCAATTGAGCCACAAGCCTTTTTATGAGGATCTCTCCAGATGATTCTAAAATTACTTTACTACTCTGACAAGTAAACCAATACACAACGGTTTAAGTGCATGGATTCAAAATGGTTTGTTTTGCCGATATGAAATGGAGCTAGCAGAGGGACAAAATAACAACACTTTGGTATAAAATAATTATGTGCATTGGTGAAGTGGTAAATTTACCACATGCCATATCCTGTGAATATTTTGTTAGCTTTTTTTTTCTTTCTTTCTTTTTTTTTTAACATTGTTGCCTAATTCACCCAGATCCTTTCCTGGAAATGTTTTCCAGAGCACATGTGATATACAGCCAGCATCCCACCATTCTGCTGAGTGAATCATATAAATATGCAGCTTCACTGTTTATTTATTTATTTATTTAGTTTTTCGTGTCACTGAAATTCTTAGCCCACACTGTGACTTTTCGGTCTTCTTAAAACCCACGAACAAGCTGTCACTTGACAGATCCTCCACCACCCCTCTGCTTCAGGTCATTTTTCTTTTTTCTTTTTTTCTTTTTTTATTTATTTATTAGGACTGACTACGTCTTTGTAAAGGGAATCCCTCCATCACTGACTCTTACTCAGTGTTTCCATTCCACTAATTAAACAGTGACACACAGTGTACCCACACCGTGGCTTTGTTTATGTAATTTATAGATTCATAGAGCCGGATTCCTATTTGACAATCAATCCAGGGATTATGAATACTGCATCCCCGACTCGCCGAATTTATGCCGTGTTCCATCAAAGGTTTTTTGCCGTCGTAAAAGGCTGCGGGCCTTTTGGTTGGGGGGAAAAAAAGTTTTTTAATAATGATCAAATTTTAAACTCGTTTTTATCAGTTAGCCAGGCATACCTGATGTAACTGTCGGCTATAATGGAGTAGATTTGTGGGAATAATGTGATCAAAGGACATTATTCATTCATCCCTGTTGTCACCCCTCGGGGGGGGGGGGGGGGTCCTATTACACACATACACACACTCACACAAACATGCTTCGTGATGTTTGCTGCTGCTTGGTGGTGTCAAACAGCAAATCAAACAACAAGAGAGAGGACACTCGTGTTACATATTCTATAGAATAATTTGTCCAGTTACTTTGTGGAGACATTTATTTATTTATTTATTTATTTATTTATTTATTTCCCTTTGCTTTAAATCACGCGGTCACTTCTCTATTTTCAGCCCAATAAACTAGATTACCACACTGGAGATTCACACTGCGCATTTATATTTATGCGCACAGACTGTATCAATGTTTTGGGTACCAAGATGATTTGTTTTCGTGTCTCTGTAATTGGCTGTGGAGGGGAGAAGAGCACGATAATGGCATCACCGGGGGTGTTGTCAGATCCTCTATTACATCAGGAACACTGTCCGCAGTGAGAATCCCATGGTGGCACTTTACTTGTTAGTGCTTTTTACTTTGTATTCTTCAAGTATAGGGTTTGTGTAAATACGGGGCTGTAAGCGCAGGGACACCTAAGTGTGTGTGCGTGCATGCGTGAGAGTGTGCATCCAGGTCGCATGTGTGTGTGTTTCCAATAGCTGGATTCGGCTGTCTCGAGGATGAGAAATGGCCCCTCACTTCTCAAAGGGGGAATCGATTTGGATGAATATGTTCAAGTAGAGGAAATAGAGCTGTTAGCTGAGAGTATGAGTGTTATTTCCACTCTTTTTTTTTTTTTTTTTACATAACCCCATTGTCTGGATTTCTCAGTTAGAGATTGCAACAACACATATGCACCAAGGAAAACAACAAACACTCTCATAACTTGCTAAAGTTTCTACACCTCTTGAACATTTTTCACATGCTTTTGCAAAGAAATTATATTTCTGTATATCGAACAGACCAACGCAAATAGATGCATAATCAACATATGAAGGATAAAACTGCATGGTTTTAATTTTGTTTTGACAAATAAGTCAGAGAAACGACGAAGTATTCATGTGGTAATCTGACAACATTTTGATTATTGTTAAGATAAATCAATTACAGATTAGTTGCACACGGATGTAATTTTTCAAGATTTTCAAGAATCGTGATGATTTTACAGATAATGAAAACACATTTAAGAATATTACGCCATACCAATAAAAAGCAATAAAAAAATAAGTATGTTTTAATGCCGAAACGTTATTTTCAAAATGTACATTTAATCGGACAAACAAGCCTCATCTGAACCAATATTCTGAAGATCGCTGTATGAAAACTTTAGATGACGTACGACAGAACATAACGATTGTGTACCAAAGCACTTTTCTCAGGATTAAACTCTGACAAATCCAAGTGGAAAAAGTCCAGCGTCTTGTATGATAAAACGACAGAAACATGAATTAATTTTGTTAAAATACTCCTGTTCTGTTGACATTTGCTTTTGTCTTTAATCTCCTTACTCACTTCATCTTGTGTTTCATCCTTGAGCAGCGACTTGCTTCTCCAGCCTTTTAAGCCAAACTAAATCGTTCTACTTTCTTTCCCCCCCCCCAGTTATTGCTGCAGTGATTTTAATCACCCTGGGCACAGATTGATCCGGCTGCATCAATCTATCTATTTATCTGTCTTTCTGTCTGACTAATGTAAGCAGACATCTTGTTTGAGGCTGATATCATTGTTTCCTCACTAGTTTTTTTGTCGCTCTGATGCGTTATGAGGATAAACCATCAGAATGCTGGCTAAGGTTGGATTATGTCTCAGTCGTTTTGTTTTTTTTGTGTTGTTACCTTGCACTTACTGTTGCGACGGATACACTTCACCACTAAATGAGCTAGACTGCCTGATTTCCATGCGAACGTAAGGCAATACCAGAACATAAAATAAGAAAGCAATATATAACAGTATAACACAATTTATTAAATATGCAATGGCCAAAAATCCCAGTGTAATTATGATGTTGACATCTATGATTATGTGCAGGGTTCCTTTCTTGCTCTGCTGACGTAAAGTTGCAGTGTGCATTCAATTTGAGACCAAGTGAGACACAACAGCAGAAATCATTAAGTTACCATCAAAATGGGACTTGTATGTAAATCCAGGTGCTGTGCAGAAGGCTGTGAGCAATTGCAAAGTTTGCTTATGCCTCAGGCTGTCCCTGGCATGGGCCCTAATTTCACTCTCCGTCTTTGTGTTGTGAATATTCACATCTCAGTTAAAGAAAAAAAATATATACATTTGATAATCTAATTTTCAGGATGTTTAAACTGCATATTTGAAATTTAAACTGACAATTTTCTTATTGACAGCTCTGTAATGACTACATTGATCGCTAAAACATGTCAGCTAGTATTTTTATTTGTTGTTTTTTTTTTTGTTTTTTGTCTTCCAGACTACCATCTGCTGTCACTCATGCTCCTGAGTCACACACATGAATTTAAACACCGTTCCCTCAGGGGCGCTGACATAATAGCATATTTGTTGACACAAAAAGGTGTTTGCAACACATAACGCATAAATTGGAGGATTTTACCCACCACGACAATCAGATAGGAGGGTGTAGATGAAGTAGCTTGTACAGAAGTAGAAAGAAATTCTGAATGATTGTTCAGGTTTAAAGTTTACAGCGTTTTACGCCCAGCCCTACTGATATTATTTAGTGGATGTCAATAGATTTTATACAAGTTATGGACAAACATCACTGCTGTCAATCATCAAACAGAACAACTAATGGAAGGTAAGGGGCTGCCTGCGACCAATCCTCAGGGCAGGATGCACAAGTAAAACAAATCACTGAATCCCTGGGAGGAGAAGTGACAAAATACTGGTTCAATTAGCCTAGAAAGCAAAATTAGTTTCTGTCCACGCCTTGATAAAATCAATTCTGGTCACTCCAATTCAATCTGATCAGATTGATTTAATATTCAGTTCATTCAAACCCTGTCCAGGCCTGTGGCATTTTGTTTCTGGATAAATACCTGGAACATGAAGGGTAATCTTCTTTAGTGCTTAGATGTTCATTTGTCAGGATGCTAATGTGGTTTCATCTGACTGGAAGTCTTGGAGCATGCAGGAAATGGTACAGCAAACACACTGGGAAGATAAGCACGTATCTGCGTTTCAACCTCTTCTAATGCTGCACAGTTTTTACGCCACAGCTTTTTTTTTTTTTTTCTTTTTTTTTGGTGCAGTCTGCTGCCTATTTTTTCTGTGGAGCCACTCTGATATTTCCAGTTTGGGATTTTTTCTGTGGAGCCACTCTGATATTTCCAGTTTGGGATTTGAACTACAATCCACCAAGCTCTGAAGTCAGACAGCAGGCATTTACTTAAAGTTTGATTAAATTAAAAGAGCAATGCCAAACTAGACCCCCCAATCTTCAAGGATAAGAAAAAACAAAACAAAAAAAAAAAACAAAAACAGGTGATGTATTTTTTCCAGAAACATAAACCCATACGTCATGCCCTGAGAACCAAAACGGAAAGAAACAAGAAAAAGAATCATGCAGGCTGCAACTATTGAGAATCTTTCGAGTTTGTTCCATCAAAGTAGGTCTTCCTGCATCCCTTCTCCATCCCCACTTCTTCCTCTCATCTGCATCTAATCTCGAAATCTCTCTGATCTCCGCGCTCTCCTTCGCTTTTCATCGCCTCTGCTATTAAGCGGTTGAAGATCGTAGCGAGAGATTTCTGCCCTTATCGAAGCTGTGTCGAAAGGGGTTGGCAACAAGCGCACTCGTTTTCCCTCTGTCTGCACACTTTTAAACAGCCGTGGATGTGTTGGTTGTTTGATCCAGCTGTACCTCCCTTTAAGCCGATGTATTCTCTCTGTGCCCCCCTCGCCACCCCCCCATATCCAGCCCCTTTGCTTCATTTGCTTCATACTTAAAAAGTACAGGCACACCACACACACTCAGAAACATTCAAGCTTTTAATGCAAGTCACAGTCATGCAGAATCGCGGCGTTCCTCTGCAGTTTCTGCAGCGAGCGATAGTGTTAGATTTGGACTGGCTTGGCTCTCGTCGATGCTCGCGGCATCCTGCGTGCAGTACAGTAGAGCTCCTCCGCTGCAGCAACACAATTCCATTAAAACGGACCGGTCTCCCCCCCTTTGGTTTTCAAACAGTGCAGTCTTAGCTGGCACTGCGCCATGTTTGGGGCAGTGAGCTGTGCTAAAAGACAGGCACCGTAGAAACGAAGGCAGTAAGAGTGGCATGAATTAAATATCCCTTCGATGAGCCTCTCTCTTGTTCCACTCGCCTTTCCATTACGATGGAAAGCCCCGTGGAGCATGAAGTCAACCTTAATTGTTCCAAAGCAGCGGTCTCGACGGGCAGGAGCGCGGATGGATAGATGAATGGACGGGTGGGGGGGAATAAAAAAAAAAAGGCTGAATCGCACAACAAGTGCAAAGAACAAGCTGGAAGCATCATGGGAGAGGGAGGGGTGCTCTCTGGGAAAATGGCGTTATTCATGTTTTATCGGCACTCATGGTTTATTCGTCTCTCTCTGCTTGATGTACCTCTAGCACTTTGCTCTTACGGCATTCCATCAGAAAAAGAAAATTAAAGCAAAATGGAACAATATGTCCACATGAAAGACAACGTAAGAGGTTTTAGTCCATCCTGAAAAGAAACTGGATCGTCTTTTTTTTTTTTAGTACGTGACATACTTTCAACCCCCTGGAAGTAAATGCTGTGGAGTATTTATACTCTTTCATCTTGTTTTCACTGAGATTTGCAGTGGTATTTCTATGTAGGTAGCTAGATACACCCTCTGTTGCCCAGACCACAGCATGCTGTCAAAGTTAAAGCAACATGATTTACAAAAAAAAAAGGTTTTAATGACATTCGGTTGCAGCAGACGCATCCTCATCATTGTCTTTCTTTAAATGTTGCTGCACATGTTGATGTTCTTTTTTTCCCCCCTCTTCTTTTAGGCCGAAATGTTTGGGGTTTTCAGTTTACTCTGCAACTTATCTCAGCACTCCCGGTTCTTTTTGACTGCGGAGTCCCTAATATGTAGTCCTTAAAGTGTCATGTCTCATCATGTAACTAACATAGTGTGGCAGGCTCTGCCTTCTCTGCGTTGCGCTGTTGTTGGATTAAGCTGACTTCAACGATAGTGGGAAGAGAATGGGGACAACGAAGGAGTGACTCAACAGCTTTCTCCTCCTGCCGAGTGAGCAACAGAGGAGCAGGGATGAAAGGAACACGGATGAGAATGAGAATAAAAGAGCCCTGAGTAAAAACCTGGGCCAGGCTGATTTATTTTATTTTTAAAAAGCACCCTTTAATTAAGTTCATAGGACGACAGAGAATTTGCTGGGAAAAGCCAGTGCGAGTCGCATTAAGTCCCTCGGTTGCATCCTGCTCTTACTGTATGGCCGCTCTGGTGAAAACAGAACTTTGTCACCCTAAATCAATTTGTTGAGCATCATCCACTCTGGCTTTACAGTACAGTTTGAATATTGCTGTATTGTGGAAAATTCTCATCTCATTGCAGTGTTAACCCAAGAACCACTGTGATCCACTTTCAGGAATCAGCCCCACTACGTTCGTGATCGTCCTGTCATACTACTGCATCCACAGTTGCCACGTCTGCACTAGGATAGTTTTTGTCAAATTGGAGAATTTCCCTGTGCATGTATGGGCAGTTTCTGTGCCTTTCTGTGCCTTCTACTGCAAAGAAGGAGACTCAAGCACCCTTCCTCATCAGCAGCACAAGAAGAGGAGCGCAGCACTCTACCAAACTGAATCTGGTAGAGGGTCTTACAAAACTTTCACACGTGAAAATTTTCTATATTATTCTATACTGACCACATCAAGGTTCTTAAAGATGAATTTGTATTTCTTTTAAATCATGCTATTATTACTTTAATGTTGCATTATATTTCCAATGCAGCATTTTAAACTCACAACTTCCTCTAGACTTTCAGCATTAACCTTGAAAGACTAGGGGAAGTTATATGTGCAATTTGGAGGTGCATGCACATTTTGTTGTTGTTGTTGTTGTTGTTGCTTTTTGGCATTTTTTTCTTTGTTTTAATTTTTAAGCGATATAACAACGGCAGTGCCAACAGTCTTATAATAAATTACACTCAGGTTGCATGCAGGTGGATGTTTGGCATATGTTATCATTTCCCATGCCAAGCCTCTTCCAGGCAGCTTCTAACCAGATATGTAGAGACGATTCAGTTAACCACCATGATATCAAAAGGAAATTATTAGGTGCACTGAACTTAAAAAAAAGAAAAAATCCTTCTTTGTTTTTTTTTTTTTTTTTTTTTTTTTTTTTTACTTTTCCTTGTTGTAGTTTTATATTTAGAGTCATTATTGACCAAGACTGACAGCTTATTACATCGCAATTTGGTTTATCCTCACTTGGAAAATGTCTTCATTCCATAAACTTCTCCTTAGATTTTCATAATCGCACAATGAATTCATAAATTGGTAGCTTGGTGCTGGCCAAACACTCTACAGTGGGTTTAGAGCTTTTTAGTTGAGTACATCTGGCAGCTTTAGCTGGAAATTAGGTTTGTGAGAGTTGAGACTAAACTGACGCAATGGCAATTTGGCCTGTGATTCTGAAAGAAAAAAAAAAAAAGCTGCTGAGGGATGCTAAAATGCTCCATTGAGCTGAAGGGAACTGCAGAGTCAGGAGATAATTTGCCTCAGCTTCATTGTTGTGAATGGCATCTTTAACATTATACGGCAAGTCAAAGTTAAATGAAAATGCTGATGAGCATAGCAAGAAGTTCCTATTTTAAAATGTAATTTATTCTGATTTGGGACAATATCTTTGAGAAGGTCACCTGTCTTTTTCTTTTCCCTCTCTTTTTTTCGTGTTTGGCGTCCTGTCCTTTTCCTTTCATCTGGTCCTTTGACGCCTTTGGTACTTTCTCATTTTTCGTGGAAGAAAAGGCATATAGCAAGACACGTGGGAAGGGTTTAAAAATAACCAGAAGAAAGAAAATAGGTAGGGCTGGAATATGAACAGAAACGGATGGGAAGAGGGACGATTTCAGGGTCAACGTTGACAAATGGGTCTGCAGAGTTAGCTGGAGCTCCGGGGAGCACCGACAGTTAGGTCAGCGTTCCCTTAGGGGAGCAGGGAAATAGGCTTTTTACCTGCTGAAACACCAGAGAGAGAGAGAGAGAGAGAGAGAGAAAATGCAAGGGGATGGAACAAAAAAAAAAGGAGAGACGGGGAGGAAGTGAGTCCAAAGTATTCCTGGCGAGGATGGGATATTAGCCTCCTGTTATTTATAGATAGACGGGGTTACATTCACATTTTGAAAAAAAGAGGCTGCAGCTAGTAGCAGTAAACCGTCACACAAGGATCTGCGGTGTGATTTATTAGACCACCCCGCAACCACCTGCTCTATGTGAAAGAGCTCCATGTGTTCATAATACAGTAGTACACCATGTTGTCCAGCTGTAACGTCAGCGCTCACACACGCAGTATTGTAACGCGTATTTGCAAAGCTCAACAGATTTTGTTTTTGCAGTAGGGCAGAAAGTAGTTTGGGGGTGGATGTGGGGTAATGAGGGAGCTGCAGGCCGCATCTCTGGGGGAATATGAATATAGCCTTTCCGAGCCCAAAAACTTCATCAAAGTCTATTTCAATGTGAGGTTCAGTAAATGAGTAAGTCCTAAAAATCCCCTTACATACTAACAAAGTCCAGGAGGTGAGAGTGGCATAATAATATCAACACAATGATATTCAATGGAAATTAAATATTAACATAAATAATCTACACTCTGGAATCTTTAGGATGCAGGTATAAGACGGATTTAAAGGTTTTTTTGGGAACTTAAGAGCAACTCGAGCAAACTCATATAGAACCAATTCAGAATCTGTTCATAAGTTTGATTCAGTTAGTCTGAATCAGAACGTAAAGCAACGTTGCTCTTAGAAAAAACAACAACAAAACAAATGAATGTTTGTCTTGTCCCAAGGCAGTCATATTAGTCATTGTTTCGCCTAGTTTAAAACTTTAAACTTTAGATCAGGGGTGTCAAACTCATTTTGGTTTAGGGGCCGCATCCAGCTTAATCGGATCTGCAGGGGGCCACACA
>NW_006800232.1:335017-383351 GCF_000485575.1 Poecilia formosa
AAAGAGACTCAACCAAAAAAAAGAGACTCAACCAAAAAAAAAAGAGACTCAACCAAAAAAAAGAGACTCAACCAAAAACAAAAAAAAAAGTTTAAAAAAAAAACTTAGTGATTTTTGCTTTGACATGATTTTTTTTTGATTGAATACTACTTTTTTTGTTTGACATGATTTTTTTTTTGGTTGAATACTACTTTTTTTGTTTGACATGATTTTTTTTTTGATTGAATAATTGTGAAACAAATCTAACTCCATATTGCCAGGGCCAAAATAAAAAGCTGGTAAAGCATAGAATCGAACTTGTTTACAGAACCTGAAGCTCAGTGCTGCCATCTGCTGTTAGTTCCGCTGCAGTGTTGCATCATTTTGTGTGCTCTGAACAAAACACAGCGCCCCTCGTGGACTCTATAGGAACTGCAGATTTTCAATTAAACAACGTATATGTTTTTTCATGAATAATGATAATGCATTTAGCCCCCGGGCCGGACTAAATCGTTCGGCGGGCGAGTTCCGGCCCGCGGGCCGTACGTTTGACACCCCTGCTTTAGATCCTCCAAAAAAATATATATATATATTTTCAGAAATTTGTTTTACATCTTGCCAAATTACAGTCACATGTAGAAACTCTTATTATTCTGACTGCTGGGTCTAGTTTTAAAATCAGACACTAACCATCTGTGGAGCGAGGTCGCTAAAAACATTTAAAAAACGCTTTTATAAAATAAAGAGGTATGCAATGATGAAAATCTTGGGAGATTATAGTTTTTCATTAGCTTTGTATCTGAAACCATTATGATTTTGAACTTATAACTGAGGATGCACATTTGTATTCATTTAGACCGGTCCCCTTCAACAACTACGTTTGCTCTAGAAAGGCCAAAACGGGTGGGAAGCAAGCCTTTTCCGTACGTCTGAATGTGAGTATTTTCTTGCGGTACTAAAATGTGTTCCTCTATTCCTTTAGCCCACAAAACATTTCTAAGAGCTCCAACTTTTTGGCCCTAGAATGAACCTCCTCTCGTCCAGGTAAGACACCACTTCGTGATAGTTCCGGTAAGCATGTCCTTGAAAGAAAAGATCCTTTATGCGGCTCTGCACAATGAGCCCACGTTCCGCCTAGGCGACCCTGTCGTTCTGCGTCTTAATGCCGAAGCTCCTGCGAGGACAGAAAGAGACCAAGGCTTGTTATTAAACGGCTTTAATAAATCGAAATCACTGACTTTTCAATGGCTCCATTCAGTGGTTTGATAAGGAGTCACGACGAGGTGAGTTTTCGCATGTTTGCCTGCATAGTTTTTGTGCATCGGCTCAAGCGTGTGGGGGCGTAAATGAATAAAGAGTTCTTTTTTTTTTTGTTGTTGTTGGCTTAAAGGTGCACGGTCAGTGCATGTTTGAAATGCTGGTTCAGTTCAGCCTTGACAAGGAAGAGAGGGCACTGCTGGCGCACACCCACCGAGAAATGCATCTTGACAGAATGTGCACGATCACAAGATAAATATATTAATCTATTTCACTGAATACAATATGGCTCTTCAAACACAAAAGGTAGAACAAACTTTTAGAAATGCTATCTCCTTTGCAGTGAAAATCAATTATGCAGCTCTCTGGTCTACATTAGGTCCTAAAAGTTAGCCAGAAAATCAGAATTGCTACATGTTATACTGTTATTTATGTCATAAAACCAACCCCAAAGACAATAGCATAGTGACATGAAGTCACCTGTTGTCATGCCTTGAAATCCCTGCAAAACATTTTCTCTCACTCTTCCTTAGAAGACATCCAGATTTAATTGGCATTTATTCCGTTTTTTTTTTTTTTAGGTCATTAAAGTCTTGATTTTGACCGGACTGTTGCAATCTTCTTCTGCATCAACTAACTTCGGTAAATGCTTTAACTGTCAAAAAGATGCACATACTAAATTCAACTGGAGCTTAAGATGCTTTTGGACATTGTTGCGTGATTTCTGAATGGCAAAGTAGCAAAAACAGGCGTAAAACTACAAGTTCAAGAGGGAGGACTTTGGGAAATGGCAAGGTTTCACATGTTCCAATTGTCCCCATTAAGACCCTGTTGATTCAGAGATCCAGACTAGACTAGTTAGTATAGAGCCTAACTAGTGAGCGACCCGAGGCAGTTTTAAGGGTCTTTTTGTATGTTATACAAGTATTTTGTGAAAGAGCCTGATGGTTTTTGAGAAGGCCACGTCTTGTTGCACTGAAGTAAAAGTTGAAACCAATTATCCATTTCTTGGGACTAGTGAACACTGATGTGCTTTCCATTAAAGTGAATCATATTCCTCTCTTTTCTTGGACGTTACGGCGTTGGTCCTTACCTCCAGTAGTTCAAATGCATATTTACAAAACATGAGTAATGGCCGCCGTGGTTTTTAGACATTAAAAGTCACAACTGGTTATTTTGCTCCATTAGCACTGCTGTGAAGATTACATCAGAGTAAGGACAGCTGGCTTATGACCTGCTGGTGTGTAATCCACTTCCGAATACTCTCTCACTGCAGAAAGGTTGACTCCAAATTGTAAGCAGACGTTGACGTTTTTGCTTGTTTGGAGAGACTCAACGTAGCTTCCAGGTTTATTGGTAATGTTTTTCTCATTTGTACTTTTTTCCATAGAACGCCAAATCAAAACAGTTGTAAACTGCGCCCTACATTTGCAAAAGACATCCCTCTGGAAGTACATCTTAAATCAACCCGGTTCATCTCAGCGTATTGCAGTTCAGCTAAGATTCAGCCAAATTATAATTCAGTTCGACGCAATACGACAAACTTCAGAAGGCATTTGCGGATTCAATTTGTTCAAACGCCGCTAAGTAGATTAATATGTGTATTATATAATCACTGTCTCTTCCCCTCCCCTTAATACTAAACATACAGAAAGCAGATGACAGTGCACAGGAGAGCTTCATTGTAACAGACCTGCAGGAAAAAAAAAAAAAAAAAGAAAAAAAAACTCAGGAAGGAAACTTGCTCTGATTTGGGATGAGGTGAAATACATGTCAAATATCTGGGATATGATAGAGCTTTGTTATTAGATGCCTAATTAGCAAGAACAAGTGTTTTTTTTATTATTATTACTATTATTATTGGTGGACAATTATTGACATGAGCTTTAAAATTAGTTCTATTACAAAATGTGTCATTCTGTGTCATATTATGTCATTAAAATGTGTAAATGGATTCCGTTTACCTTCGTCCATAAAACTTATATTCAGGAACATAGTGATAAGGCTTTTTAAGCTTTTGATGAAAGATTTAAAGCTCCAGAATTTAAATGTGTTTTCCCCGAAATATGCTGGCTGTAATTTATTACTGTTTCCAAACACACACACACACGCACACACACACACACACGTGTATATATAAATGATGGCTTTGCAGTGCTGTCAGTGCTCTGCAAGGCCGTTTAGCATTCTGTTCAGAGCGACTGTGTTTTGTAATTATGCGTGTGTGTATGTGCAATATTTCCCTCACATCAATGTATCTTTAATAGCTTAGAAAAAAATAATAAATCATACAGAACAAAGAAGAGGACATTGAATTACAGACATTATTCAAACTGTGTGATTCACTTTAAATCTTATCAGAAAATGTATCATCTGTAAAGGCTGGTGTTATTTTGTTAACAGTTAAGTATAAACTGAAAAAAACCCACATTTTTAAGCATGTGATAATTGTAAGTTAGTCCACCTTCGATCCAGAACTCGAGTAAAAATGAGAAAAATGGCAACACAGATGGCGAGAGTGGCTTCTTGCACGGTTAATTACAGCACGCTAACCTGGTCATAAACACTCAAAGCTGCAACATTTCACAAGACAGACCAGGTCTCAAATCAAATCTTGCTCGGGATTCCATCGGCCCTGTCTCATCTTCAAATTCATTGGCTGCCCCTCAGAAGCTGGTGAAGTGTCTCCTATGGATATGCTTGAGGTCACTGGTGGAGTGCTGCAGAGGCTATTCAGAAGAAAGATTATACTGAGACGAAGCAAGTTGGATGGTGTGATGGATGTTTGGCTTGTCCTCACCTCACATTTAGAATAAATGGCTTCTATTCATCTTCGCGGCACTACCAAGGCAACTAATCATTGAAATCAATAGAATTTGTTGTTAAATACAGCATTCATTAGCTTTTGAAGAGACTTTCGACTGAGTTTATTGCCGTTTTCCCCAAAGTTTCACCTTGTTCTTTTTGAACTTCTTTGAAAACCTGCATGCAGTGAACAGCAAACACTCTGAACACTTTGTAACAACTAGCAATAATGGCATCATTTTTATTTATTCATTTTTTTTTTTTTTTTGTCAAAATAAGGTGCCTGTTGTGAAGCACTTTCCAGTTCCTTCACTCTCAGCTTATCACTTAAGTGGGTCCTGTACTCTCATTCATAATCTCTCTATTAACATTTACTTTTGTTGTTTTCAAAATGATACCACAAAATAAAGCTCTGTCGACTCGGTTCTTATTTCACAATAAGAGTCCCTATGGAGCTGTGACGTCGGATGTAAAGAAGCATATTTTCCAGGGTTCGTCATATTAGGTTGGGCTCTTACTCCAACTAGACTCTCCTTTGTGAAACAGACCTCAGTTTGACAAGAGATATCATGCTGTTTTAATGCCACACCGTCTCCTCTCATGATCTTGTTAGAGTCTTAGTAAATATAGATAGTTGAGGAGACGGCAGTGGCTGTCACACGCACTTACCTTCTCCTGTCACCTCCTCAGGCAAATTTGGATCCTCTGCTCATGCATTCTAGTTTATTCTGGTTCTGTAATACGTCGTCACGAACAGAATCAGTCATTTATAAAAAAAAAAAAAAAAGTCAATCCAGTTGAGGCCTTCTGGATCTTTATTTTCCAGCTTCATTCACTACATGAGAACAAAGACAACTTGTGTTTTAAGCTTTTTTTTTTTTTTTGACGAGATAAACAATAGCATGCACCATAGCTAATGCATCACCTGCACCCAAAAAGCCAGTTCTACACACTTAGACATTTTTGTGATCATTTTGCAAGATAAGGGAAAATAAGCAATGGTAATAGGAAAAAAAACTACAATTCACCAGTGCGAGTGAATAATTTAGAAGTGACAGCTAGTTCCTCTCCGTCGATCGTCCCATGGGACGCTTTAGGAGAAATGGCCTGTCCTAGCTGAGCGGGTAATGCTATCCCTGACCATGCTTCATTCGGGTTCCCTGTGGCACCACGGCGGACAGGTGGTAGAGCTGGGCGGCGAGATTCATGTGTGGTGAGGTACGGGACGTCAGTGTCAGAGCTTACTTCAGCAATAGGACGCAATGGTATGAGGGAAATGTATCTGGGAGGTGATCTACCAGCAAGGTACGTCAGCGTTTACATACCGACGTTGTGCAATCATGTCATTGTGTTTTTAAGGGTAGGGTCATAGAGCTCCGAGCTCGGTGTGGATTTGAAAATGGCAAGCATCTGAACAACCAAATGTCATCCAAATATTTATATAAAAAAGTAGCCGTAGAAACGTATCCACGTTGAAAAAATGTGTGCTCTATGCATTGTAGTAGGATACTCAGTACCACTTCTTGAGTGTGATGGAAAAACTGTGCAAGTTTGGGATATCACAAATTGAAAAAGAATGGAATAATTATTTCTGTCGCAAAGTCTAAAAATGTTTTAAGCAATGCCATTTCACTTTGACTTTAAACTGAAACTCCAGTTTTGCAGGTTGTAAGCTTTGGCACTTTACTCTTCTTTTTATAGAAGAACATCTCACACATGCCCCCCCTTCAGAAAGGAAGAAGTTCTGCCTGCATCAACTTGTTGTTTTTCAGTATATGTTTGATTTATTACTTAATTAAAGTTACTAACGGTTTTACTGAAAGGCGGTGCCTTAATATGACTGCATGCCAGCATTAAAAAGTGATATGAAGGGAAAAAAAAGATTGGATTTACGAACGAGTACTCTGTCTGAAACAAGGCACAGCTATCTTTGTCTCACCTTCAGTGCCTAGCATTTGAGCAAGAAATATGAATTTGGATAAAAAAAGGATTAGAAACAGAAAGTATTTTACAACACCAAATAAATGTAAAAAAAGGAGCAATAGTTGTTCAATTTCAATATATTTTGCTATTATCCTTGTTAGGTGTTGACAAAAACATAAGTTTGGTTTTTATTAAAATAAGATGTATATTTTAGTTATTTATAAGAACTTTAAATACCTGTCTGTATGTATTTGTGTGCTGCAGACTATGGGTTATGGCTAAATACTGTTTTTTTTTGTTTTTTTTACTATTTATGTCTTTTCTCCCCCCCTTTTTTTTAAAGCTGTGATATTCTCCTCCACACTCTTCAATTTTGTCATTTTCAAAAATAGCACTAGTGCATATATGATTGGGTGACATTTCTGTTCATTCCCCCTCTTCTGTGTGCTCACTGTTCCTGTTTGTGCTTGCTGCAGCATTTTACAATCACTTATATCTTTGTGTGTGAGAGAGCGCATTTAAAAGACAATGGCACACACATAAAACTTTTTGGATTCGTAATAACGGAGGTAAATAGTTTTTATGCCCTCCATCCCCCATCAGCTAGCAGTCACATCCTCTTTAAAATGCAATGTGGCTGTGTGTGTGTGTTTCATCATGCTGCTAGGCGCTCCTGTCCCTGTGGCTTATCATCTGTCGGCCTCCTTGGGGGTCGACGGTAGGTGGTTTCTAAACAAGCCTTCCCCTGGACACTTCTGTCCTTGAATCTGTCAAAGAGTACCCACATTTTTTCTTTCTTTGCCCTCTCTAACATCTATTGTACTTCAACATGATTTGGTGAACGTGTGTGTGTGTGCGTGTGTGTGTGCGTGCACTCACCTTCTTTCAAATTTCTGAAAGCTGGCTTAACTTTTCATACTGGAGGTGACAAATGGCAAGTTCATACCTTTGGTGTCATTTGAGCAATAACGTTGGACGCTTGACTAGTGACATCACTCCCAAATACGATGTAAGTTTTCTAACAGCTGGGAAAATGTTGAACTAAATATGTCCAACCAGAAAGGGGAGGACTGCTATCTTGTGGTTGGGGGTGGGGGGGACTGGTTAAAAGATGTTGAAATGAGATTCTGCGCTGTAAAGAGAGGAGCTCGGCGATTCCGGAAGAGCTTTAACTAGAGCTACGACTCAGCGGTACCAAACGGATTCAGCTGAGATTGTTCAAATGTGTGGGTTTGTAGGTGCCTGCCGATTGTGACTTAACAACTGGGAGACTTTTGAAAATGGCTCGTTTTGTAGACGCCAACAAATCATTTAGGTGTCGCCGAAAAGCTTCTGGGTGTTTTCTGACCGCTTCTAGGAGACATAAAGACCACGATGGACATACAAACATGTGCAAAAAGACAATTTTGCATAATAAGTAGCCTTTAATTAAACAATCTCATAAGAATATTTTCATCTGCAGTGAAGAACTTTATTTCTTTGCGGAACTGAAGTGGTGCTCCTTCTTATGGTATACGACCTGCACTGGGGAAGACCGGTCATCCTGACCGGAGCTTTGTAATAACACATTGTATTGCTGGTCCACTGGGAGAAAGATCAATTCCACAGCATTGCAGGCAGTGGGGATAATGAGGCTTTTCCATTGATCAGAATTTAATTGAGTGGCAGCAATGGGCTGAGAACGGGAGAAAAAGCTATCGAAGTCAGCCGGTGCCTTGAGGCTTCACCTTCTCGCTCCTCCGTTCCTCATCAGAAAAGTTCTATAACTTTCTGTGTCTGCCACTGTCCCTGGTCCTTTTGTGTCTTTCCATCCCCGCTCCGTCCTGTATTGAAGGACTCGGACGTCGGGGTCGTCATTGTTGCTCTATGAGAGCGGAGGCTGTGAGAAACGTTCGAGCCAGACGGTAAAGTCTGTCAGCAACACGTGCGATCCCAGTCCCACCCGTCCAATTCACAACCTAATTCAGCTCACTTTGTTCCCAAGACACTCAAAACCTGCTGTGTGACATGCAGTCACTCTGGCAGACCAGAAGATCGACTCTTAGCACACGCATTCCCAATCCACTGAGGCAAATTGGTGAATGATACTCTCGAGCATAATCCGTCTCTTCCTTCACTCGCCTTTGTTCTTTAGGTGTCCTCTTATCTCGCCGTTCATCTTCTTCTCTGCTTTGCTGTCCCACCTGCAGCACTCTAGCTAACGCTTTATCATCGCAGTATGAAAACACCATGCTGATCATCTACACAAAGTAGTTTGCCCGCCCTGTCTGAGTTTTTTGTTTTCTTTAATTACGCCCCGCCAGAACCAACTTTGCATTAAATTGTAATTATTTACAAAATCATGCAAAGTTGGCATTTTTAATGGACCTTTAATGCAACATTTAGAGCAACTTTGCATTAAAAGTGTCATTATTTACCGAATGACGCTTTATGACAACAGTCATAAACATTCATAAAGACTTCTTTATGTTCATGACAGGTGATATGTCATGTTTATGATAGTGTATTGTCAGTCTTATGCACACCCCTTCAAATAAAGTGTTACCCTACTTTTCATTTTAATGTTCAGATGACATTGTTATTGCTGTTATTTCTGTGGTCAGTGAGTTTATGTTAGATTCTGCATTATAGGTAATTTGCTTCCAATGGACAAAAAGCAAATGAAAATCCTCAAAGGAAAAAAAAAAAAGTATTGTGTTTTGTGCCCTGCAGCGACGGACAGATACGCGCACACAGTGTTGCATGAAAGCGAAGCTGGACTTTCTGAAGCCAATGTCGGTTTCATCACACTTTATCAGCGCATGTGCAATCCTCTTCTCACAAAAAGGTCACTTTCAATTTAAATTAAGCAGCGGGGACTGCAACGAGGAGGGATGTGTGGCAAATCAAATGGGAAATGATGAAGGTGAGACGGGAGAGCGATGACAACAAATCAGTTGATGTTGGATTTTTATTGGAGAATACATAAATAGTCAGGAAGCTCATGTGGCTTTATCTTTATGCCTTATTAGCCCCCCCCTCAAAAAACAAGAGAATGGTTGGAAGAATTACACAGAAATAGTGTGAAAATGAAAAGACTGATGTTATCAAGCAACAATCCTGCTAATAGAATGAAAGTTACACAGCACTGTAAATGTCTGTCAGCTCTTGGCACTTCTACTCATATGATAATCAGTGTCTGTTAGTGCGCACAAGGGTGACCCTCGGGGGTCAAACACCCTTAGGTAATGGCTCCATTAGGAAGACAAAGAGCTGCCCTCCCGGCTGAAACGGCATCATTCTCTCCATATCTGCTTCCTCTCTCTTTTTCTTACCCCCGTCGTCTTTTTCCTCTCACCTTAATCTCCAGCGCCCCGTCCTCCGAGTCTCTCTGTCACCACGTTTCTTCGTCTCGGCCCCATTGTGACACGCGCGCACGTATGACATAAAGAGACAGCGGCACGACAAGATGTGTCCTGTCAGTTGCCTCATCAATCCATCATGTGCAATTTCATCAGGCTGACCTAAGAGTGCATCCTCCTGCGTGCGCTCTCGTCCCTGTGTGTACATGCATAAACAAGTGCAACCTTGTGATGGAGATGGCTATTAACCCTCTTACCCTCTCGTTGTTATCTCTCCCCCCACTCATCTCCTGAGTGTGTGTGTGTGTGTGTGTGTGTGTGTGCGTGTGCGGGTGTGTGTCCATTCCTGGTTGTCGTTCATCTTAATAACTCAATTGTCTATCTCGGTTCTGAAGAGGTTGTTTGAGGACCTGAACCCATTTATAGTGCTGATTAGTCTAGTCATTTAACAATTTCAAGTGCTGTCTCTTTGCAGTTCTTTCCGAGAGAGAGATTTTAATTGCCTTTTAAAATGTCAGTTTCCAAATTGGCCTGAAAGTCAGGATGGAAATAGGTCACTATCAGAACTTGTTAAATTAATCGGGATATAACCAAATACTTACTTTCAGATATTTTAAGTATTGTCCGTTATAAGACTGTTTCTTTTCCAAGAAGAAATTTTCTGACTGAAAGTTTCCACCCGTGAACACAAAAGAAGGCGAAATTTGACAACAAAATTAAGGAATGGTGACAGTCTTGAACTTATTTATTTTAACTTGTTTTTTTCTTGATACTGGTCTAGTTTTTATATGCATGAACAAGAAGTTATCTAAATTAATACAACTTTGCCCTCTGCATTTTTCAAAATACAGAGGGAAAATGAAAAAGTCTACAAACTGTCTACACAGATTTATTTATTTATTTTTTTTCAGGTAGTTTTTAATTTAATATTTTACTTTAGTTTTTGCTTTCCTCTTATAATGATTGTCCAACTCAAATTAGTAGTTGATGGTCATCAGTAATGCTCTATCTTCTTGTTCCTACCAAAAAAACAATACCAAAAAACTCCACATTTAAAACTCAAAAAAAAAAAAAAAAAAAAAAATCGAGACGGTCATGGTTATGCGTCATTGTTTTTACTCTTCATTCCAAAATGATGACTTTTGCTTCCAGTCTTCTGTTTATTATTTGTATCCTCCCGGTACTTCAAACTAATGCAGTTGTGCTGCAACACCTTTTCAAGGGCAATACCTACTTACAAAGCAAATTGGTTTTTGGGTTTTGTTCTTAAATCCACTGCATGGATCACCTTTTATGAAAGTGGAACCATTTTAAGTGGGAGTGCTTAGATGAACGAATTTATGTCGACACAGAGTGAAACATTAAAGCAGCGGTGATTACATATTTTTTTGATTCAATTTAGATGCTTTTCTTTTTTTAAAAATACTGTTTCTAAGTATAAAGTTTGAGCTTTTTCAAGGAAACACAAAAGTCACGTCCTACTTTCCTATCAGGGACTCCTAGTGTTCGGGACGAGAATTGCAATAAGTCTGTATTTAAAAAAAGATAAATTGTGATTTCTAAAACATCACATTGGTTTTACAGAAAGGCAACTTTCTGAAGCTTTGAATTATTATTTGGTTTGCTGTTTACAAAGAAACCAAATATTATTGAACCAGGGAAACGGATCCACAAAATAGTCACCATGCACGAGTTTTATTACTATTCACGTATCATGCATGAATCACTACATTGAACAGTGAACATGCTACTTTCTTTATTTAAAAAACCCCCCACTAATTTATGAAAGCAGCATTTATAGTTTTACATGATCTCTTATTAACTGTTGACTTTGTTGTGCTTTAGCTAAGTTTCCGCTGCAAGTTTAGCAATCAGAATGATACAAATCTAAATACAATGACTTGTGCAACATTGACAGAGAAAAGAGGAGTAGATATAATAATAATAATAATAATAATAATAATAATAATAATAATAATAATAATAATTGATAAAGATAATTACTTATGAGAGAACACTAACATTTTTTTTTTGGTAGAGGTGTAAAATTGGCTATGATAAGGCATTTTATCTTCAAAATACATATTCATTTTTAGGACAACTGGATGTTCTCCCTCTTTCCCCATCACAATTTGTCCATTTAAGAGGGATTTTTGCACATAATTTGTTGTTTTCTCATTGCTCTCCTGAGACAGATGGGACTCTGGATCGCTTTCTGTCTGTTATGAAAGATACAGCAGTGGAAACAGGAGTTGGGCATTGTAATAAAGCCGCCTAAAGACGACGCAGTACTATAGCCTGCGAGCGTGTACGTAAGCGTGCGTCAGCCTCCGCATAACCCCGCGTCACAGCTTAGACTATTCTGCTGACTCGTTTTTTTCTAAACAGAATTTCTTGAAGGAGCGCAGAGTGTGTCAGTGAGTAAATGGGCAAACGGAAGAGGAAGCCGTCTGATGAATCGCTGGAGTTCCTAATCTGACTGGCACTGTGCGTGTGTGGATGTGTTTTTTATTTTTNCAGTGGCTGTCACACGCACTTACCTTCTCCTGTCACCTCCTCAGGCAAATTTGGATCCTCTGCTCATGCATTCTAGTTTATTCTGGTTCTGTAATACGTCGTCACGAACAGAATCAGTCATTTATAAAAAAAAAAAAAAAAGTCAATCCAGTTGAGGCCTTCTGGATCTTTATTTTCCAGCTTCATTCACTACATGAGAACAAAGACAACTTGTGTTTTAAGCTTTTTTTTTTTTTTTGACGAGATAAACAATAGCATGCACCATAGCTAATGCATCACCTGCACCCAAAAAGCCAGTTCTACACACTTAGACATTTTTGTGATCATTTTGCAAGATAAGGGAAAATAAGCAATGGTAATAGGAAAAAAAACTACAATTCACCAGTGCGAGTGAATAATTTAGAAGTGACAGCTAGTTCCTCTCCGTCGATCGTCCCATGGGACGCTTTAGGAGAAATGGCCTGTCCTAGCTGAGCGGGTAATGCTATCCCTGACCATGCTTCATTCGGGTTCCCTGTGGCACCACGGCGGACAGGTGGTAGAGCAGGGCGGCGAGATTCATGTGTGGTGAGGTACGGGACGTCAGTGTCAGAGCTTACTTCAGCAATAGGACGCAATGTTATGAGGGAAATGTATCTGGGAGGTGATCTACCAGCAAGGTACGTCAGCGTTTACATACCGACGTTGTGCAATTATGTCATTGTGTTTTTAAGGGTAGGGTCATAGAGCTCCGAGCTCGGTGTGGATTTGAAAATGGCAAGCATCTGAACAACCAAATGTCATCCAAATATTTATATAAAAAAGTAGCCGTAGAAACGTATCCACGTTGAAAAAATGTGTGCTCTATGCATTGTAGTAGGATACTCAGTACCACTTCTTGAGTGTGATGGAAAAACTGTGCAAGTTTGGGATATCACAAATTGAAAAAGAATGGAATAATTATTTCTGTCGCAAAGTCTAAAAATGTTTTAAGCAATGCCATTTCACTTTGACTTTAAACTGAAACTCCAGTTTTGCAGGTTGTAAGCTTTGGCACTTTACTCTTCTTTTTATAGAAGAACATCTCACACATGCCCCCCCTTCAGAAAGGAAGAAGTTCTGCCTGCATCAACTTGTTGTTTTTCAGTATATGTTTGATTTATTACTTAATTAAAGTTACTAACGGTTTTACTGAAAGGCGGTGCCTTAATATGACTGCATGCCAGCATTAAAAAGTGATATGAAGGGAAAAAAAAGATTGGATTTACGAACGAGTACTCTGTCTGAAACAAGGCACAGCTATCTTTGTCTCACCTTCAGTGCCTAGCATTTGAGCAAGAAATATGAATTTGGATAAAAAAAGGATTAGAAACAGAAAGTATTTTACAACACCAAATAAATGTAAAAAAAGGAGCAATAGTTGTTCAATTTCAATATATTTTGCTATTATCCTTGTTAGGTGTTGACAAAAACATAAGTTTGGTTTTTATTAAAATAAGATGTATATTTTAGTTATTTATAAGAACTTTAAATACCTGTCTGTATGTATTTGTGTGCTGCAGACTATGGGTTATGGCTAAATACTGTTTTTTTTTGTTTTTTTTACTATTTATGTCTTTTCTCCCCCCCTTTTTTTTAAAGCTGTGATATTCTCCTCCACACTCTTCAATTTTGTCATTTTCAAAAATAGCACTAGTGCATATATGATTGGGTGACATTTCTGTTCATTCCCCCTCTTCTGTGTGCTCACTGTTCCTGTTTGTGCTTGCTGCAGCATTTTACAATCACTTATATCTTTGTGTGTGAGAGAGCGCATTTAAAAGACAATGGCACACACATAAAACTTTTTGGATTCGTAATAACGGAGGTAAATAGTTTTTATGCCCTCCATCCCCCATCAGCTAGCAGTCACATCCTCTTTAAAATGCAATGTGGCTGTGTGTGTGTGTTTCATCATGCTGCTAGGCGCTCCTGTCCCTGTGGCTTATCATCTGTCGGCCTCCTTGGGGGTCGACGGTAGGTGGTTTCTAAACAAGCCTTCCCCTGGACACTTCTGTCCTTGAATCTGTCAAAGAGTACCCACATTTTTTCTTTCTTTGCCCTCTCTAACATCTATTGTACTTCAACATGATTTGGTGAACGTGTGTGTGTGTGCGTGTGTGTGTGCGTGCACTCACCTTCTTTCAAATTTCTGAAAGCTGGCTTAACTTTTCATACTGGAGGTGACAAATGGCAAGTTCATACCTTTGGTGTCATTTGAGCAATAACGTTGGACGCTTGACTAGTGACATCACTCCCAAATACGATGTAAGTTTTCTAACAGCTGGGAAAATGTTGAACTAAATATGTCCAACCAGAAAGGGGAGGACTGCTATCTTGTGGTTGGGGGTGGGGGGGACTGGTTAAAAGATGTTGAAATGAGATTCTGCGCTGTAAAGAGAGGAGCTCGGCGATTCCGGAAGAGCTTTAACTAGAGCTACGACTCAGCGGTACCAAACGGATTCAGCTGAGATTGTTCAAATGTGTGGGTTTGTAGGTGCCTGCCGATTGTGACTTAACAACTGGGAGACTTTTGAAAATGGCTCGTTTTGTAGACGCCAACAAATCATTTAGGTGTCGCCGAAAAGCTTCTGGGTGTTTTCTGACCGCTTCTAGGAGACATAAAGACCACGATGGACATACAAACATGTGCAAAAAGACAATTTTGCATAATAAGTAGCCTTTAATTAAACAATCTCATAAGAATATTTTCATCTGCAGTGAAGAACTTTATTTCTTTGCGGAACTGAAGTGGTGCTCCTTCTTATGGTATACGACCTGCACTGGGGAAGACCGGTCATCCTGACCGGAGCTTTGTAATAACACATTGTATTGCTGGTCCACTGGGAGAAAGATCAATTCCACAGCATTGCAGGCAGTGGGGATAATGAGGCTTTTCCATTGATCAGAATTTAATTGAGTGGCAGCAATGGGCTGAGAACGGGAGAAAAAGCTATCGAAGTCAGCCGGTGCCTTGAGGCTTCACCTTCTCGCTCCTCCGTTCCTCATCAGAAAAGTTCTATAACTTTCTGTGTCTGCCACTGTCCCTGGTCCTTTTGTGTCTTTCCATCCCCGCTCCGTCCTGTATTGAAGGACTCGGACGTCGGGGTCGTCATTGTTGCTCTATGAGAGCGGAGGCTGTGAGAAACGTTCGAGCCAGACGGTAAAGTCTGTCAGCAACACGTGCGATCCCAGTCCCACCCGTCCAATTCACAACCTAATTCAGCTCACTTTGTTCCCAAGACACTCAAAACCTGCTGTGTGACATGCAGTCACTCTGGCAGACCAGAAGATCGACTCTTAGCACACGCATTCCCAATCCACTGAGGCAAATTGGTGAATGATACTCTCGAGCATAATCCGTCTCTTCCTTCACTCGCCTTTGTTCTTTAGGTGTCCTCTTATCTCGCCGTTCATCTTCTTCTCTGCTTTGCTGTCCCACCTGCAGCACTCTAGCTAACGCTTTATCATCGCAGTATGAAAACGCCATGCTGATCATCTACACAAAGTAGTTTGCCCTCCCTGTCTGAGTTTTTTGTTTTCTTCAATTACGCCCTGTCAGAAGCAACTTTGCATTAAATTGTAATTATTTACAAAATCATGCAAAGTTGGTATTTTTAATGGACTTTTAATGCAACATTTAGAGCAACTTTGCATTAAAAGTGTCATTATTTGCCGAATGACACTTCATGACAACAGTCATAAACATTCATATTCATGTTCATGACAGGTGATATGTCATGTTTATGAAAGTGTCATGTCAGTCTTATGCACACCCCTTCAAATAAAGTGTTGCCCTACTTTTCATTTTAATGTTCAGATGACATTGTTATTGCTGTTATTTCTGTGGTCAGTGAGTTTATGTTAGATTCTGCATTATAGGTAATTTGCTTCCAATGGACAAAAAGCAAATGAAAATCCTCAAAGGAAAAAAAAAAAAGTATTGTGTTTTGTGCCCTGCAGCGACGGACAGATACGCGCACACAGTGTTGCATGAAAGCGAAGCTGGACTTTCTGAAGCCAATGTCGGTTTCATCACACTTTATCAGCGCATGTGCAATCCTCTTCTCACAAAAAGGTCACTTTCAATTTAAATTAAGCAGCGGGGACTGCAACGAGGAGGGATGTGTGGCAAATCAAATGGGAAATGATGAAGGTGAGACGGGAGAGCGATGACAACAAATCAGTTGATGTTGGATTTTTATTGGAGAATACATAAATAGTCAGGAAGCTCATGTGGCTTTATCTTTATGCCTTATTAGCCCCCCCCTCAAAAAACAAGAGAATGGTTGGAAGAATTACACAGAAATAGTGTGAAAATGAAAAGACTGATGTTATCAAGCAACAATCCTGCTAATAGAATGAAAGTTACACAGCACTGTAAATGTCTGTCAGCTCTTGGCACTTCTACTCATATGATAATCAGTGTCTGTTAGTGCGCACAAGGGTGACCCTCGGGGGTCAAACACCCTTAGGTAATGGCTCCATTAGGAAGACAAAGAGCTGCCCTCCCGGCTGAAACGGCATCATTCTCTCCATATCTGCTTCCTCTCTCTTTTTCTTACCCCCGTCGTCTTTTTCCTCTCACCTTAATCTCCAGCGCCCCGTCCTCCGAGTCTCTCTGTCACCACGTTTCTTCGTCTCGGCCCCATTGTGACACGCGCGCACGTATGACATAAAGAGACAGCGGCACGACAAGATGTGTCCTGTCAGTTGCCTCATCAATCCATCATGTGCAATTTCATCAGGCTGACCTAAGAGTGCATCCTCCTGCGTGCGCTCTCGTCCCTGTGTGTACATGCATAAACAAGTGCAACCTTGTGATGGAGATGGCTATTAACCCTCTTACCCTCTCGTTGTTATCTCTCCCCCCACTCATCTCCTGAGTGTGTGTGTGTGTGTGTGTGTGTGTGTGCGTGTGCGGGTGTGTGTCCATTCCTGGTTGTCGTTCATCTTAATAACTCAATTGTCTATCTCGGTTCTGAAGAGGTTGTTTGAGGACCTGAACCCATTTATAGTGCTGATTAGTCTAGTCATTTAACAATTTCAAGTGCTGTCTCTTTGCAGTTCTTTCCGAGAGAGAGATTTTAATTGCCTTTTAAAATGTCAGTTTCCAAATTGGCCTGAAAGTCAGGATGGAAATAGGTCACTATCAGAACTTGTTAAATTAATCGGGATATAACCAAATACTTACTTTCAGATATTTTAAGTATTGTCCGTTATAAGACTGTTTCTTTTCCAAGAAGAAATTTTCTGACTGAAAGTTTCCACCCGTGAACACAAAAGAAGGCGAAATTTGACAACAAAATTAAGGAATGGTGACAGTCTTGAACTTATTTATTTTAACTTGTTTTTTTCTTGATACTGGTCTAGTTTTTATATGCATGAACAAGAAGTTATCTAAATTAATACAACTTTGCCCTCTGCATTTTTCAAAATACAGAGGGAAAATGAAAAAGTCTACAAACTGTCTACACAGATTTATTTATTTATTTTTTTTCAGGTAGTTTTTAATTTAATATTTTACTTTAGTTTTTGCTTTCCTCTTATAATGATTGTCCAACTCAAATTAGTAGTTGATGGTCATCAGTAATGCTCTATCTTCTTGTTCCTACCAAAAAAACAATACCAAAAAACTCCACATTTAAAACTCAAAAAAAAAAAAAAAAAAAAAAATCGAGACGGTCATGGTTATGCGTCATTGTTTTTACTCTTCATTCCAAAATGATGACTTTTGCTTCCAGTCTTCTGTTTATTATTTGTATCCTCCCGGTACTTCAAACTAATGCAGTTGTGCTGCAACACCTTTTCAAGGGCAATACCTACTTACAAAGCAAATTGGTTTTTGGGTTTTGTTCTTAAATCCACTGCATGGATCACCTTTTATGAAAGTGGAACCATTTTAAGTGGGAGTGCTTAGATGAACGAATTTATGTCGACACAGAGTGAAACATTAAAGCAGCGGTGATTACATATTTTTTTGATTCAATTTAGATGCTTTTCTTTTTTTAAAAATACTGTTTCTAAGTATAAAGTTTGAGCTTTTTCAAGGAAACACAAAAGTCACGTCCTACTTTCCTATCAGGGACTCCTAGTGTTCGGGACGAGAATTGCAATAAGTCTGTATTTAAAAAAAGATAAATTGTGATTTCTAAAACATCACATTGGTTTTACAGAAAGGCAACTTTCTGAAGCTTTGAATTATTATTTGGTTTGCTGTTTACAAAGAAACCAAATATTATTGAACCAGGGAAACGGATCCACAAAATAGTCACCGTGCACGAGTTTTATTACTATTCACGTATCATGCATGAATCACTACATTGAACAGTGAACATGCTACTTTCTTTATTTAAAAAACCCCCCACTAATTTATGAAAGCAGCATTTATAGTTTTACATGATCTCTTATTAACTGTTGACTTTGTTGTGCTTTAGCTAAGTTTCCGCTGCAAGTTTAGCAATCAGAATGATACAAATCTAAATACAATGACTTGTGCAACATTGACAGAGAAAAGAGGAGTAGATATAATAATAATAATAATAATAATAATAATAATAATAATAATAATAATAATAATTGATAAAGATAATTACTTATGAGAGAACACTAACATTTTTTTTTTGGTAGAGGTGTAAAATTGGCTATGATAAGGCATTTTATCTTCAAAATACATATTCATTTTTAGGACAACTGGATGTTCTCCCTCTTTCCCCATCACAATTTGTCCATTTAAGAGGGATTTTTGCACATAATTTGTTGTTTTCTCATTGCTCTCCTGAGACAGATGGGACTCTGGATCGCTTTCTGTCTGTTATGAAAGATACAGCAGTGGAAACAGGAGTTGGGCATTGTAATAAAGCCGCCTAAAGACGACGCAGTACTATAGCCTGCGAGCGTGTACGTAAGCGTGCGTCAGCCTCTGCAAAGCCCCGCGTCACAGCTTAGACTATTCTGCTGACTCGTTTTTTTCTAAACAGAATTTCTTGAAGGAGCGCAGAGTGTGTCAGTGAGTAAATGGGCAAACGGAAGAGGAAGCCGTCTGATGAATCGCTGAAGTTCCTAATCTGACTGGCACTGTGCGTGTGTGGATGTGTTTTTTATTTTTTTTTTTAATTTTATTTATTTATTTCTTTTAGTTTTCTTACTAAGCTTGAGTGTGACGTCATGCAGCATTTCCCCCTCGTTACTGTGGCTCGTTTTGGAAGCCAGGCAAAAGAGAAATTGGGATTCATCTAGTTAGAGAAGTAAAGAAAAAGATGGGGAAAAAAAGGCAAAAGACTGACCACCACTAATGGTGGGAGATCAAAGCAAAATCAAGCACAGAAGGATATGATATTCATTTCTTTCTTTTTTTTTTGAGAACATCAAAGCAGTCTTCTGCATTGTAAGAAGTGACTTTAATCAGCTGAAAGGAAAAACATTTAGAGGGTTAACATGTTGTTTTTTTGGGTTTTTTTTTGTCTTTCCTTTTAAAATCTTTTAAGTTTAAGTTCTGAATGAAACACATGGTGCACCTTCAGCAAAACAGCATCTCCATCCCACTGGTTTATATATAAGCAGTTGCAAAGCTCCTTGTTAATACATTAGCTCCACTGATTTCACTGTACGGTTCGGTGGAGTTTGTATTACTGCTACAAATTTTCTACAGCGTGCCGTCTGGATTTTTACACCTTAACATCGGATGTCACATTGAAATTTTCCAACCTCTACGGAGGTGCTAAGTAAAAAATAAAAGGCCCTTTTACTAAAGCCTACCGTTTTTCATTTTGACTGAAGCAAGCCTCCTTTTATATACACTTTCATACCCAACTCATGCTTGTGGTTTATAATATAATTTTAATTAATTTAAAAAGAATTTCAAGAAAATGCTCAGATTGTATTTAAATAAAAAAAAATTGAGAAAAAGAATTTACTTTCTCAAATAATCAACAGAGAAGTGCTTAAAGGCTTTAAAGCAATCACACTCTCCTTATTGCTGGCCACCTTTTTGTTTGTTTCTGTTGGTATTTTGACAATTTATGTTTGGTGATGAGCGCCAAGTGTCATTCATAAATTTGGTTTGACTTGACCATGCAAAATGTCAATAACTCGGTTAAAAAGATGCACATAAGTTGTGTAAGCAAAAATCTTTTTAACACCTGCAACATCTTGATGGGTTCAATTCACTATTTCTCTTTGTCAGTTTGCATGTAGCTGTTAACTTTTTGAGGTAGGAAACAAAACCGTTTTATCTAACGGACCAAGGCAAAAAAAAATAAAATACAGCCTGGTTGTAAAATGGAAGGGCAGGAGAAAATAATTTACACCTAGAATGAAAGTGAGACAAAGATATACTTTCGAAACCTAAATAAAACCAAGTATTTTATCCTGTTCCAAATCTCTTGCGACTGCAAACAAACACATATACAAAAACATGCCACACTTTAGGGGTTTTTTTTCTCAAACAATTTGAAAATCATGTATTTTCTTATTTATAGCTACGAGAGCAACTTTGTTTCAGTCAGTCATGAAATCACCAAAAAATAATTTGAAATTTATGGTCGTCTGGTACCACATGTGAGAACCCACGGTAAAGTTTCAGAAGAAACATAAAGGCAGAGCAATATCTGAATTTTTATTTTTTTTTTTTTGTGAGGAATAGGCAAATAAACAGAACTATATAAATGATAACCATTTTCAAAACCTGCTTCTTTCTGTAAAATAAAGCAACAAGAAGAAAAATGGCTACACTGAAAGAGGGAGAAGTTGCACTTTATTGCGTCGCACACGGATAAACACTTCCAGTGACGTGTGGATCTGCAGTCATCCAGCAGAGCAGGACAACACCGGCCTGCGGACTCACTTCAGGACACATACACAGACATACTGTACGTAAACAAGCACTGTTCATAAACAAGCACTGTACGTCCATTTGAGTCATCATAATGACACGCTGAGTAATGTCACTTGGAGGCTGTAAAAGACTCACATGCAGATTAACATGGGGAGGGGGGGTGGATGGAGGTTGTGTTACAACATCACATGCAGATTCACGCAGGCTCGCGGCGTTTGGTTTTATCTTTGCACTCGTCTGCAACTTTCAACTTTTTCATGAGCCGATCACGTGGTCTGCTTTCCTTAAGCACACACACACACACGCACGCACACGCAGAAACACATGTCGTAGTTCACGTAAACAGAACCGCATGGAATCGAAGTGGCTGAGGGTCACGGGTTAAAGGTTCAGGAAAGAAGCTACGTACAGGGCAACTGGAAGCAACGGGGTGTGCAGTGGCGTCGTCCTCTTTTACGGTTTCATGCATCTGACTTTTCTTCTTCTCCTGCACAGCGGCGGGAATTGTGTGACTTACTGTAGGTGGTTTTGGATTTAGTTTGGGTGGATGCAATTTCTATCTTTAAAAGCTTGTATTAGGCTCATTGTGCTGACATGAAAAGTGAATTAAATGCACCGAAGAGGATGCTGAACTTGACTCCAATATCTGCTGTGCAAAACCCATTACACTGGGACGCGGAGCTGTCCGCCTTAACACATTGGACCCCAGCGTTTTGGGGGATTTTTTTTTTTTTTCTTTTTCTTTTTTTTTTCAGGCCAACAAACCGCTGCTCTGTGACAAAGCCCTCAGGGGACTAGAGGTGACAGATGACATTTTCAAATGTGTTACCTTCCCAAGCCTCCCTTTCACATTCAGTCCAGAGGTCAGAGCTTTAACATCTGTCTGACAGTTCTGCTAGAGTTCACAAGCAGTTTTAAATCTGCCAGCAAAGGTTGGTGCACAGAGCACCTACTGCTGTTTTTTTTCTTGTGCACTTTGTTTTATGTAATAGAAAATTTCAGATTTATCTTATCTAAGCTATAGGACAAATAAGGGCTTTTATTAAAGCAGCTACCAAGTATTAGAGGAATTAGTTTGCGGAGGCTTTTATCATTATTAGGACTGTTAAATAGCTTCATAAATCATTTTCCCTCTGAACCACAACACAAGAGGTACGTTTTGCCAAGAAACATACATTTGCTGGATTTAAAATTATATCTCATGCTCCGGTAGAGTCAGACAAAAGGCCGAGGATTATGATGTTGAATAGACGAGAGCAAAAGAAAGGTCTGCAGCTTAAATTAGTTCACTTTTTTGTGTTTGAGTAATTTCCAAATCGGGTTTCAGCTTGGGGTGTTGCGCTTTGTTCACTTGCAACTCTCTGGCTGTCGTCAACCTTGTCTTCTTGCGTCGGCGCAACATGTCAATTTTCTATCGACGGACGGATAGCAACTTCCAAGTCGGAAAAGTAAACAAAGTCGTAATTCTGCCAAAATATGAAGATTTCTGGGGGGGTTTTATGTGATGTGGTAACTGTGGTAACAAGCAGTACATTTGTACTTTTGTCAGCTTATGTCTCGAGTAGACTTGCTATGATAACAGATTTTACTGGACTATAATTTGTCAATAATTTGACAAGTCATCTGACCTCCCTCGTGTTTGCTCAAAATAAAATAAACAAAATAAGAGTTTTCAGTGAACATTTGAAAATGCACAATGGCGAGGCCTGACTAGCATGGACTGGCAATGAACTCCAAATCCTGTGTGCTTTGTGGAAGTGTAAATGGAAGACAGCAAAAGTGAGCAAAAAAGTTGCATGTTGCTGAAAACTAATAATAAAAATATTAGTTTCCAGATGTCCAAATCTGTTAGAGATATGGCCCCAAAAGGATTCAGCTGTAATTGCACTGGAGGGTTTATTGTTGTAGGAAAAATGAAAACAAGTGCATTTGCAAAAAAATGTTTGGCAACCGTAGAGCATTTGCCTTCAAGTTTTGTAACTTTGTGTTGGTCTCTGATGTAAAATACATTGACATTTGCGATTTTAAGGTGAATAGGTTTTACCCACAATTTTTTTCACTTCATTTCCAGGATGTCATTTTAAATTGGGGGTCTTGAAATACTCTGCACTTCTCTTCTAAGTAATTTTCAATTACTGCAAAGGCAAATTGACAACCCATGTCCTTGTGCTTATCAGCTTTTCATCATGGAATAGTCGGATTCCTTTGGATCAGCCTTGTAATAGTTGAGACCAAAAATCTTTGGTACTTCTGAAAGGCAGTCCAGCTATAACCAGTGAGATTATTTGTACCACAGCTTGGAAAGGTTGTGATAAAGTTTCTCATGCAACTTTCCCTTCCTGCCCTGTGAAGCTGACTTCCAACAGGATCTTGCAGGTTGACTTCTGACAAGTGAAATCGTACCATTCATTCCGGTTGCAGGATCTGACTGGCAGCTGACAAGAACTGCTGATAAAAAACAAACAAACAAACAAACTTTTAAAAACCTTCTTTTTTTTTCCTTTTGGTGTAGAGTCAGTGCCTTAACATCTTCTTAACAGGCATTAGCTGGTTGAATAAAACCTCACATGTCTCCTCTCCTATCCCTCTTAGCACCTGGGTTCTCATCTAAAGACTTTCCCCCCATTCTGTGCTTTTGTGCATGTGGATAACTCAGCTTTATGACATAATGTTTTACTGCAGAACCATTTGTGTAATGTCTTCTTTGACTCCAGAGGGGGCATTTTGAAGAGACAGAACAGATTATAAGTGGAGGCCTGCATTATAGAATGGAGCAGTAGAGTTTGATAGATGGTTCCATTTATCAGAGAGGGAGGATGTACAAATTGCTGCTCAGTTGCATTATAGAAAATGCACGATGCAGCATTTTTGCAGCTTGCCTCATACTTGGAGAGAAAAAAAAAGTCATATTGCAGTAGCAATCCAGCTTTTCCACTATATTGATTTGGGCTGATCTTGACTTGATCGTTCTTTTTTCATTTTGCCTTGTTGCTAAATTCCAGTTCAATTAAAACTAAAATGAAACTGTCATGTCACAGTTTTGTATTGTTTTAGATTGAAAAGTCCTTCCCTTTTTTTTTTTTTTTTTTTTTAACAAAGCTGGTATGTGATTTTAAGCCAAGTCCTATGAAAAGGTATTTGACCTTTTCACGGAGTTCTTCTGCTCTTGCTTTTTGTCACAGTTTTAATCATCAAACACATTTTGACATCTTTCAAAGTTAACTTGGGAACGCACAAAACAAGGTTTTAAAGTGAAACCGAAAAACTAATTCTTTCAAACTAAATAAGTGGTTGTGTCGAGTCGACCTTGCCTGCAACAAAGCTGTTTTGATAACTGGCAACGAGTGTCTTACATCACCGCACAAGGTGGTGGGAGAGCAAACGGTAAGAGCGGTTTGTAAGTGGCATCACTGGATGGCATGGAGACACAATGTTGTGATTATGTGTCATAGGCTAGGAGGTTCTTAAAGAGGCAGATTCCAATTTCAAAGCGTTGGTTGCTGCTATGATGTGAAGTAAAATTTATTCTAAGTTGGTTTTGATTTTTATAACAACTGCCGTTGATATCCACTTAAATGTGGTATAAAATGGTGCCTGGAAAATGCATAATTGAGTCTGGACTTTGAGTCAGCCATTCCAAACCATATTTTCCATAATGCTTGATGTGTCATCTTGAGCCTACCTTATGTTGTCAAAAAGATTCTAGTCAAGTGATTTCTTGATTCTGCAAGGCTAGCGATAATTCATGTCTCGGTGTGGCTTAGAAATGAAAAATAAATAAATAATAGCCCATAGTGTGGTTTCAACAGTATGGACACTTATTTTTTTCTCATTGGTTTGGTTATAATTTAAAACCTTCCTTTCATGTTCGGCGAGTTTATTTTTGTCTGACTTTCTTTTTTTCTTTTTTTTTTTTAGAGGATCTGAAAAGTTTAAGTGTGCCAAAAAAAAAGATGTTTTCGAGTGCTGGGTAAATACTTTTCCCCAGCTCTCTAGCCGTGTTCATGCCCATGCCATGCTGTGCTGTAGCTTTAAATAAACCACCACAGTGGTAATACTTAGATCAAAACCTTCTAACATTACAACTTGACATTGCAGCGGACTGACATTGGATAGCAACACCTAACTGCGTGACGCGTGCGTCAAGATCTCTCTTCTTCCCGTAATGAAATATATTTAATTTTCAACATTTCCAATCAGCCCTCTGCCCCACTCTTCACTGATTTGCGCTACACACACCGCCTTGCTACCACGCGCAGGTTCATCGAGATCGATCGCGGAGATGAGGGCTCTTTAATTAATTCGTCAGAGCGTCCCACCTAGAGGTCCAGGTGCCACCCTATCTATTGGCATATGCTGGATTTAAGGTGTATCAGAGTCAGCACTCCTCCCCTCCAGAGGCTCCCAAATTAGAGCTGTTAATGCTACATCAACGGCGCTTTAAGAAGCCGTCAAAGCCTCTAAACCCCACACAGACGAAGGACGATGTGTTTGTTTCTGTCTATCTGTCTGTCCATCTTTATCCACACATGGGAGGATAAAACTCTTGAGGCAAGATTTAGGGGTCTTTGAAAGACAGGATAGGAAAGTGTGTCCTCTCCTTGCTAAGACCTCTGTTTTTTTTCCTCTTTTTTTTTCTGCTCAATGCCTTTGGATCTACTTGCTCGTCTTTTCCAGCTACTTTCTTTTAAATTAGAACACTGGAAGGGAGGCTGCAGCAAAGGCAAGTCGTGGCGCAGGAGCATTAATGGCCAATCATCACAGTCTGGTAGAGTGGAGGCCATGGGGCTGTCCTGGGATCAGCTCAAACAGGCTTTAAAGTCCAGGGACTATGACAACAGGCAGACCTGAACGGGCGTGAAACACTTTTACATTTTGTCATGTTACATCTGCAACCTGCGATATACTTCGTTGGAGTTTTGTTTCATAGACTAACAGAATGTGTATTGCTTTCTAAATGTGTCTTTTCAAATAAGAATCTGAAAAGTGTGACATGATTTGTCTTCAGTTTCCTGAGTCAAGAGTTTGCAGAAACCACTTTTTTTTTTTTTTTTTTTGCATTAGTAGCTGCAAGGCTCTCCTGGTTTGCTCATATACGGATTGTTTTATCCATTCAAGTTTCATCGGATCGGATGGCGAGCATCTCCAAACATTTGAAGGATTCCCGTACGCTATCAATATCGTTTCGGTCTGGACTTTGACTCCAAGTTGCTGCCCTAATAGGAAAAGAACAGGGAATGAGAAATAACCTGCTTGTTATGACACCTCACACACTTTGTTCATTTAATTACATCTTGCTCTTAAAATAGGTGCAAGATTCAAAGGCTCACCCCTTGCTGTAGGCGAGTGTTTGGACACAGACTGTTAAATGTTAGAGCTGTCCATAGGTTGCCATGTGTGTTAAAACGTCTGCTTGCGCTCCGTATTTATTGTTCATTTCTGCGTGTGTGTGTGTGTGTGTGCACGTATGACGGCCGTGGTGTTGATGGTGCTAATGGATTCGCCGGGAAAAACACTGCTGGCCATGATGTCAGCAGGGGTGTGAAGGCAACTGTAGCACTGTGCGTGCGTGTGTTTGTGTGAGTCACCGTTGTAAGCTATGAATGTTGTAGATTCTGGGGAATAACAATGTGAACAAATTTGTCAATTTAGATCAGCGGGAGTGAGAAGAGAAGACGACTTGGGACTCATGGAAAATGGGACTCATGGAAAATGGACAAAGAAATTGATGGCGAACAAATCAAGGAGAAGGCGGCCTTGACTTTCAGAGAGATAAAGGCTGGGTGGAGGGGGATTGAATAGAGAGAAAAAAAAAAGAATTTAGAGCGAAATGAAGGCAGAGAGAGAAACAGGTGAAAAATGTAAAGAGAGAAAGGAGACAAGAGGTGGAAGACTAATGGGGAGAATAATGGGTAGGGAGGTACACAGAGCAAGAAATGTTGTCTTCCTAAACCCTAATGGAGCTGGAAGGAAGCAGGAGAAATATTGGAAGTTAAATTTTAAGTACTTTAATGAGGGATCCTGACTTCATGAAGTGATGGTAAATGCAGGTTCTATTCTTTGAATCAAAGTCATTTATCGTCATCATAAATGATCCGCGATTGCCTGCAAAGAAGTCTATCAGCAGAACAGGAGCTAAGAGTTGGTTGTAGCTTAATGGATCTAAGTGAATAAACAAGGAGGCTTTTTAGACGGGGAGGGATGTGGAAATGGTCATCATAGACGCCAATTAGTTGGGGTCCACAATATTAGAAAATACTACAATTAAGCTGAAGTAATATTATTAGTAAATATTGCAATATATTCTTGATTTTCTGCTCTCAATCATCTGCCATTAAAAGGACTTCAGCTCCTTCTCATCTGCATTGACTGATTCCATCTACTGCAGTGGGGCTCCGTCCAGGAGGGAGAATATGCTAATTGCATGCAAAGAAGAATTTATTGACCCTTGGAATTTGACAAACTGCATTGCAGACTGTCTGTACCGACAGCCGAAGCTGCTACAACGATACGGTTTAATTCAATAAATTTGACTATTTTTGAAAAGTTAATTTATTTCAATAACTCGATTCACTGAGTAAAATGCGTTATATGGACTATTTACACACAGCCTAATATTTTCTAGCCTTTATTTTTGTTGATTATGGTGCTTTTCCACTTAAAGTCAATGAAGGAACATTTTATTGACTTTTACACCTCAGACCACTAACAAATAATGTTTATACACAATTATGAGCTTGATGAACAGTATATATGCTGCTTGCTTAAATAGTATTATTATTTTCTCAAGTTTTCTAATTGTGACAAATGAGCCTCGTTGGAACAGATCAGAATATGTGTATGAGATATTTGGTGCAGCCATGCAGATTAGCCGGAGCATTCTGACCATACTTCTTTTTACATCATTTAAATGTGTAAAAAAGTCTTTAATTGAATTGTTTTTGCTGTTTTCTCATTATCCATAGACACTATTAAAAAGGAACAGAAAAAAACAAATATACAGAGACAGGAAATATGTGTATTAAAAAAAAAACACTCTGTATTCTCATTTACACTACAAAACTACATTTTGGCAAATTTTCTTCCTGTTCAGCATTTGTGCATATGCATTCAGTTGCACTGGATGTCATGTTGTGACATGTTTGGTATTTTGATTTGCACCTTTCTGTGTAAGATAAAGTCTGGAGCTTGGTAATTAAATTTGAGAACAGCATATATATTTAATCAGCCCTGCTTTGATGTCACACTGAATAAAAAATGGAGGTGGGACCCAAACAAACCCTCACCACATGAAAAAAACAACACATGCCTTAATGATACATTTTGTACATAATATATGGTAATTCACTGTAAGCCACTAATGTAACAGTGTCAACACACGACGTGCTTTTCATTACAATGTTACAATGTTCATAGTTATACTAAGAAAAATAATTTAAAAAACACATAAAAATCAGAAAAAGAAAGGTATATATTTGACATTTGAATCCAGTCCCTCCTACTTACTGAAAAGGACTCTTGCAGGTAAAAGAAATATATGCATATATATTGTGACATCAAGTAAACCCTAAAAACTAATACTACTGATGTATTTTCCAAATGACAACTTTGTGTTTGGAGAAAATTACAACTGATCACCTAGAAAAAAGTTCTAGAAAAAAAAAGTACTAACATTTTTTCCCACTTTTTTTATGTCTTAAGAAAATCAAAAACACTTTAGAAAAAAAAAAAAATCTTGACATACAGGATCATAATTCATGCATGAAAGGGTTACATCTCATGATTGTATTTGGAACCGATTGGCAACAGGACTGTGCCGATAAAAAGAAAAAAAATGACCAAAATCCTTCTCTGTGTTCGGTTAGGACATAGAAACTGAGCATTTGGTTTTGTTACACAATGCTGTTTGGCTGTTGAGATCATCCCCCCCTAATTAGGAGAAGTATCTACAAAGTTGTTCTAACGCTGTATTGCTGATTGTGCAACCTTGTAAAAGTTAGATGAGATGCAGAATATCGCACTTCACTTCCACTGATATCCACTCTGCATATGTAAAGGTTTAAAAAAAAAGTCAGCACAAGTTTGGTGCTCTTGTGTGCACAAACCCAAAGAGCCTTTCTTTGGTAGAAATACATTGATACTCCAACATCCCTGATCCTATGGCAGTGTTAACAAGATGGAGCCCAATGACTCATGAAAGGTGACTACAATGCAAACACAAAGCAAACTGAGATATGTTGGAAGACCTAATAACGCATGATGAAGCATATGCATACATTCATAAAATTGGCTTCACTGTATGTCCACTGCAAAGATAGAATATTAAACACTGATGAAGTGAACAGTACAGACCAAAACAGAAGAGGAACTTGCAGGCAACACCAAATTGATTTTCTTTTCGATCTTTATTTCAGAAATCCCTTCTTTTCCCTCTCCTCCTCAGTCTTGACTCGGCATTTATTACATTTAGAGCATTAACATGTCCGCCCTTAAAGCGATACATTAAACAGCCAGTCAACCCCCAGATCCCTTCATTCTGCAGCTCCGCATGTAATGTCCCCATGAGTCTTCATCCTCTAAGCCTTTGAGATATATTTGTGCAGCTTTATAAGACAATCTGGATAAATTTACCCAGCTTGCCGCTTGTTTTAGCTTCATCTTCTACAATTCACCACACAAGTATGTCTAATTTGCGACTTAAAGCATCTTAAACAAAACATTATTAACCCTTATATTTTGTTATGTTACAATCACAATCCTTAATGTATCTTGTAGAATTTTATGTTGTCTTCAATTTCATCCTGTGGGGTCAAGACATCAAATTGTGTCCTTATCAGAAGGAGGAGGAGGAGGCAATTTATTGCTGAGCTGATGCTTTTGTCCCTGATTTGATGACTAATATTTTCTTACTTAAAATTTCCACAAACCACGGTTCGGAAGGCAGTTAGGCACAACATTTTATGTGAGGGTATCACAATAAACAGGCTTAATGCGAATGCATGCCAGACTTTTTAAAGTTCTCTTTTCATTCTCATTTCCGTAGCACAGCTATGCACTACTTTGCGTTGCATCATCCTGTGCAAACTGGTCTGAGCTGATGTGAAAATGGATGGAGTTAAATACATGACAATGTTGAAAGAGTAAGATGCTGTGTCCATTAGAAGAGAAACATATAGGCAGAGGTTCATCTTATACCAGGATAACAACCCAAAACATACAGCCATCATTGGAATGCTTTATTCATATGTTAGAATGGCCCAGTCAAAGTTCATACCTAATTTTGCCTGTCTGTGGCAAGACAGGAAAATTGATGGTCACAGGTTCCATCCGTCTGCCCTATTCTCGGCCCATTTTGCAGAGAAGAACCGCCACACATTACAGGTTCTATATGTGTTGGAGTCAGTAAGGACATACCCCAAATAAACCTGCAGCTGCAATTGCATTGAAAAGTTGCAATAATTTTATCAGTATATTATAGATAATGCGGCATATATGAAGACATGCTACATTTTCTTTTCATTTTTATTTATAAAAAAACACACACACACAAAAAAGAAAAAAGAAACCATGTAACCGTTTCACATTAATGGACCGATTTGTGTTGGTGTTTCAGCGTGTTTGCAGTTTCCTGGAAGTTTGTTCCAGATTACAGGAGCGTAGAAACTGAAAGCAGTTTCTCCATGCGTCGTTCTTGGGATGCAGAGTAGACTTGAACCAGAAGACCTGAATGGCCTGGTAGGTTGCCACGACAACAAACATCTAATGTGCTATGCCATTTAGTAATCTATAAAGAATGTTCAAGTCTATTCTCTGAGCTACAGGAAGCCAGCATACAGACTTTCAAATTGACGAGATGTGCCCTACTCTCTTAGTTTTAATAAGAACATGAACAGCTGCAGCCGTCTGATTTACTATTTTGGCAGATTTGTGAAGACGCCGCAGTAGTAACCAGTTCAGCTAAAGACGATTGCATCATTGAGTATCTAAAGTTTTTGTTGGAACATTAGTCCTTTAAACCTAGAAATGTTGTTTCTAGGATTAAAATCCTGGTGGTGAAGGCTGACTTTGTAATTGTCTTTATATGCCTGTGAAGTTCAGGGTCTGAATTCATCGTTACACCCAGATTTCAAGTTTTTAGCTGTAATAGTTCAAGCTGCATGCCGATGGGTTACTATCGCTGTTTAGGTCCAAAAACAACTACTTCAACAAGGCATTGTAGTTTTACATTTTAAGAAGTGGCAAAAAGGTTACCGATATTGACGTAGCAATCTCGGCGCGATAAAAGGGATCGAGCTCAACACGTCGATTACACCTGAGACATGTCTATGACTTGTTGAAATGCTAACTTGTAGTAACTGAGTGGTATTGACCTAACATTTAATCTGTGAAATGAATACCGCTTTCTTTACGAGAATGATTAATATACTTGGTATTTCACTTTGACCAATTGGATTTCTTGGCTGAAACTGCCTAATGTATAATTTACAATCATACCGTTTGCTCCCGTACCGCTGCACCAGCGTCGGATTTATTTGGCCGAGACCGATTTGTGATGAGGTGGTGTGCTACTTTGCAGTTGCAGCCAATTTGGAGAAGAGGAGGGGATGAGCCCTCCTTTTTATTTATTCAGCTTTAATGTTGAGTAGAACAAGTTGGCTGTGCCCATTTTGTCTGCGTAAGAAAGAGGGCTTCTGTCTGCCTGCCAGAAAGTTAGTTACAAGGGGCCATCTTTAGATTGCAGTCCTCAGAAAATTTTCTAGCTAGGATCTATCGTTCCTTATCAGAAAGAGAGAGAGAGAGAGAGAGAGAGAGAGAGAGAGAGAGAGAGAGAGAGAGAAAACTGTAAAACAAAACTGTATCTACTCAGGCAGGTTTCCTTCTGGTGGCGCTGTCTTGTGGTTGAGCGTTGAGGACATGAATCAACCAGTTGCTGCCACTGCAGAAGCTTTCCCCCTGCGTACGGCTGTGAATCAAGACGTGGACCTAACTCACAAAACTGCGCCATTACTGCGGGACTTTTCAGTGGCTTCTGGTGCTGTAATTATGCAACAGCGCACTAAGAGAGGAATCACTTCCTCAAGCGAACCCTTATCGTCTTACACAGCGGCAGTGTGCGTCTTGTTATATAGTGTACCATGTTGTTTTCTTTTTAGGCAATGCTGCACTGGCCTTTTCAAACATGTGCCTTGATTTGATGTGCGCAGTACGTGGCCATGACTCCATAATTCATAGACATATGCACTCTTCCCTTTTGAAATCTATCCATAATTGATTCTAGTAGGGTGGGGGGAAGGGGGTTGCTGGCTGTCTCCGCGGCTCACTTTTTTGTGTGTGTTTCGGTGTGTGTGTGTGTGAGTGCTTTTGAGATTCTGGGTGTGTACACTTATGTGAAAAAGCGACTTGAAAGAGGCTGGAGAACGACTTCTAATGTGAGAAAAGAGCATGGCGCAGTGCAGTGTAAAGTGCAGTCACTCTCTCTGTCTCCCTCTCTCTTTTTCAAATACCTCCCTCATGGGCTTCTCGGGGAAACAAAGGAGCTTTAGTCACCTCTCTCTCTCTCTCCTCCTGCTCATTTTCTCCCTCCTTCTCCTGCTTGCTCTCTCCTCTGTATTTTTTGCCTTTTTTTTTTTTTCCAGTTATCTGCTGTTGCTGTTTTGCGTTAAAGCTAATATCTGTCCTCCGTCGGTGGTTTTGGACCCATGAAGCTGGACTACTTGGAATTGCTGATGCATTCATTTGGTCTCTTGATCAGAGTTAGTACTTTTTTTACACAGTGGAACGCTATGAACAAACGCACATTCGCTGACCACCAAAGGCCCAGAGTCAGCAATGCAACTCGGGCTTTTACGCAGCTTTGCAACTCACTGGTGTTTGGTCATACGTTGCGTAATGCTAGTGAGTAATGGCTGTTTAAGTAAGATGACTTTAAAGACTTGGTGTCACTGAAGTGATTACATTTGCAAAAACTGAAACTTTAGGAAAAACTTTGAAAATGTGGCGTAACAGATAGCCAATTAAAGTGATATAAATGCCGCCTTTACAACGATGAAAATTCCAATCCATATTTATGGCATTCGAACACAGAAACACAAACAATATTGGAAAACAAGAGTCCAAGAACGTCTATGAAAACATAAAGTTAAATCTGGCATCTGGCATCTGCTGGTACAGTAACGCTATACCGGCAGTAAAAGAGAATGCTGGTGATGAGGTTTTCTGTGCAGAACCTCATCTGCACCCACTGTTTTTCTCCTGTAATAGGTACCAGTGTCTTATTTTCTATTCAAAAGGTAGAAAAAAAGGAATAAGAATATCTGGGTATGAATCAGTATTTGGTGACTCCTACAGGGGCTGAGTTGTTTATCACAGTCGCTTGGTGAAATTTGATGTGCGTAGCTGCAGGACCACCAACAATGATGCAATATCTTACTAAGATTGCTGCCTGTTCTTAGAGCCCATAGCCTAAAAATGAGATCAACTTGGTCAGTCTTGTTGACCATGCCATGTTGGTGCATTTGGACCTCAACTAGCATGCCTCCATAACAACAGAACCATAATAATAAACCACTCCGATGTTGCAAAGGAAGTTTATAATACTTCTTTTTTTCCCCGGGCAGTGTGTTCATCCAATGAAATTCATCCAATTTGACCCTGAACTTTGTATTGTACCCTATGCCGGGTGCAAAAACGCTAATTGAACAAATGCACATTACAGTTTCACATAATACTTAATCGGGTATTCTGTGCATACAACATGGCTGGCCTTTTTTTTTCAGTGGGGATATGCGCTGTTCAAAAAGAATGTATGAACTTAAAAATTAAATGTTGCGAAATTCACTCAACTTTGTTCCTCCCTTTTCCATGAAACGCTGATACATTACATTCCCTTAACATTCAGAGAATTGCGATCATTTCTGCATTATAATGCAGTTGTATGTTCCCTTCCGTTGCAGTGCAAAGAGTAGGTTTTGTTTTTTTGCTCTGACAATCATTGTCGACCGTAACAAGGAACGAGTCTGGGCTCAGAATAAGCCGTCAGCAAGTGCAGGGTGTGAGTCATGTGTCAGTGTTAGGCGAGGTGATTCCAGAGGTAATGCTGAGGTGAGTTTGGACCTTCGTCAGTGTATGTTTGGGAGAGAAAGATTGGGCTGATGGCCCACAGAGCTAACGACTCCATCTGCTCCACTCACACATCATTAAAACCACAGCTGGAGAGACACCTCTGCATGCTTGTGTTGCTCTTCCTGCCTTCTTTCTAATGCAAAGAATTTGTGCTTCAGAGGTGTGAAAGATAAAAGCGTTGGCTCAAAACAAACACTCAACAATAAAGGGGGGAAAAAAGAGGATAAATTCTATTCGTTTGACACATAATGAAAGCATGCAGCACTTGTGTGCATCTCGGTTTTAATTGTTAATGTCTCCTCTGTCTGATGATGGAACAGCTTGATACATATTTTCAGCCCATATTTGGCTCTCTGCTTCTCGCCTGCTGTCTCTGCATCTATTTTCTCCCTTTCACTTGCAATATCAGTCTTGTTCTCCTCCTCTTTGTTTGTCGGTTTATGTCACTGTTTACTTTTTCTTTTTTTTTTACTGCATCTCTTTTTTTATAAGTCCCCCTCCCCTACCACTTCTCTGGCCTAATTTCCTGGTCTCCCTCTCTCTGCACAGCCATAGCAGGATTTTCACATTGCCTTAACTGCTTGCAGCACTGCTGCAACATTGATTTTGCACCCATTTGTTTTTATGCCTTTTCAGACTGGAAGCTGATGAAAAAAGTAATATATTGCTATTTAGGGTTTGTTCGGCTTACGTGACTACGTACGATTTTGGAAAATCACCTGAAAATGTTTGTGCCAGTGGGATTAGAAATTAATCAGGACTTTATAAAATCCATGTTTGCATTCATAAACAAAATAAATGAAGTAAAGGACAAATAAGCACAGTGTTTTCTGGTAAATGCTTTTATTTTAATCTAGTAGCACTAGATTAGGATATCACCATTGGATTATTTAGATAAACAGAAACAAAAAACAAAATCTAAAACTATAAAGTTTAATATTCCATATGCAAACTAATATTCTACACATAAAATTTCTAAGTGTTTGCCTATTACAATAGAACAGCTGACAGCTCTCATTAAAACAGTGCAGATTATAAACAAAATATTAGCAGGTATAAAGCTGGGTGCGTTGATGGATTTTAAAAATAAGCAGAAATGCTTAAGGTTATTAATGATTTGACTTTAGTACTATCTAAATGTTAGATTGACCATATTCCAGCTTTCGGTAGCTGAGTATATGCAGTTTGCACAATTGCCTTGAAAGGAGAAGGTCCAGGTTTTAAATGCCGTTCTGAACTCCAGTCTCTTCCAGAAGCCCATAAACAGCCACGTTAGGTTCATCAGCCTTTCTGAACTGTGTTTACGCCACAGTGTGTGCATGTGTTGTTTGCCCTGTGTTGCTCTCTGGTGAACTGGTGACCATTCCTGTCTCTCATTCACTGAATGCTGCAGATGGGCACCCGCAGGCCACTCACCCCGAAAGGATAAGTAGGCGCATGGATGATCGATGGATCTTTCAAGATTTACTGAACTCTTGAAGGAAACAAACTCACTACTCCGCAGAAGATGTGAAAAAACAAAAAAACACACACACAAAAAAACAAATTCAGGAGGGCATAGTTTGATGCAAAAAGGGTACTTTATTGTTCGACAATAAAACATTCTTGTACAAATCTTATCTGCAAAAAAAAAAAAACTACACTTATTCATCTGATGAGCACCCTCGTGTCAACCATTTTCAGGGGGTTAGAGAAGTGAGCTACTAATCTTGTAATAAAATGGGCTAAACAGAGACCTCCCCAACACATGCACAGCAGCCATGAAGGAAAGGTGTTTTCCACTTCTGACTGCGGTACATTAAGTTCAGCCTCAGTTCATGGTTAATAGCTTCAGCAGTGACATGTTTGCTTTTTAGTAACTGATATGTACATCGCTTCCACAGGGACCACATGTATGACTTCAACTTGTTAATTGGCTGTTTTAATTTGTAAACTACTACTTTGTACTTGAAATTTTTACTCTTTCACTGTCTGTCAACCTGTCCGCTTCACTCACACACTGCATCAGCACCCTCATTGCCCTGTTCCCATGAAGGCATTAAGCGGCTGTAGGAAGCAGACGGATGTACATTACCTTTGTAATACGTTTGATTATCTTCATTTACACCTTTTTGTCTACTAATGTGTGCAATTTAAAACAATGGATGTGTAATCACAGGGGCAATAACGACTAATAACGGCTATTTAGGCCTCTGTTGAGATGGTGATTGGTTCAACATGAGGCCCAGGAAAACAAATGAAAATGATTCACTAGAGTTTGGTTTTTTTCAGTCTTCATTAATTTCTTATGTATTTAGGTTAAAGAATCCACACTATAATATGCTAGACTGTTTCCACTAGCTCTGAAATGTCACAAAAATTGGCTGCCCTTTGTGCCGTTTATACGCGGCCACTTGTTTTATTCTGACTCTACCTGTTCCTGCAATATTGTTTTTCATATCCATAACAACCCTTTGCCAGACTCCTTCCAATCCTCCCATATTTCTTCCAGCAGTCATCTCCCCTGTAAAATGCATGCTCATAGAAACTGACGCACGTACACACACACTCGCACTCGGCCCTTGGCAGACAGAGTCCCTGTGGTTCTGTGCTGACTTTGCCACTTTTACATTATCTCCATTGTTGAATAATCCCCTCCAGAGAGTGGAGTGAACTCACACGTACACAAAGTGTATATCCGTTCTACTGACACATGCCCACATGAGCTCTCCCTGTGTTTTGATTCGTAAATACTTGCATGCGTGTGACAAACTGCGATGCTCAAAATCCTGGTGAAGAAGCGAGGCGGTTAAACAGTCTGTAAGTTCATCAATCTTTCTATCCCTACACCTCCACCCTGCATCCCTCGTTTGTCATCAGTGTGGGTTAATTACTCCACGGAGCTTGCTTATTTGCATCCACGGAGCTCTAACTGTATGCTGTGGTGGTTTTTAATTTTTGAAATGGAAAATTGAAGTCTGGCAGTTTTTTAAGACTTTTTTTTTTTTTAATCCACACAACACAATTGCGATAACATTTTCCTTCCCACTAGTGCCCATCACACCAAGATGCTAAATATGTAACAGCTTTTCGTTAGGCTACTTTCACACAGACACAAAATGTCAAAACTAGTAATCCTTCCTCTGTCTAAAGGTAACAATTTTCTTGTCTCAGCACTATTTAAGCTCCTGTAAGGCGTTTTTTTTTCTCCCCACGCATGAACTTCAGACAATTCCCAGATATTCAGGTCTGCAGTGGCCCATTAACACATATGCTAGACAGCAGGAACTTGTCAGTGGGGGAATAGCTTCTCATTACTTGAATTATTCTGGATTGGCACCTAGATGGAGCACACAAGGAGGTATGATGCAAATAGTTCACTGCGGAAATTGCATTCAAGAACGGTGGATAAGGTTTCTAAAATAGCGTTCTAAGATGATTGCCTTTTCAACGTTGTCCACGCAAGACTGACTTGTAGAGTCCAGTAGAAAAATTTGCATATGTATTATCATAAAAAATAAAAAATAAAGAATTAGCTATGCGATTTTCAACTTTTTAATGTATTTTCTCTAAACTTAACATCTTCAAAATTGTGTACGGGCTCACAATTTATTTATTTCTGGGTTCTTCATGAACAACATAAGCAGTCTCCTTATCAGATAGACAGTTTTTGGCAGATGGTTGAAACTTTGATTGAATCGAGTGTTTGGACTTTGATCCGAAACATGCGTCAAATCTGCTTTCAGGCGGATATAGCTGGCTAACTATAAACTTCTGGGACAGTCTTCCAAGAGCCCTCGCTTCCACCCTTCTGAAAATTCATGGACTGTGGTCAAGGCAAAGGAGAAAGGAGGGAATGAAGGAAAGAAGGAATGCAATGACAGGGTGGATCTCAGCTAAACGTTTTTCAGTGACCAGCTTTCTAATAGCTGCTAAGATTTAATATAGAAGGTGTGATTTAAATTGTCTAGTTACCGGCTTGACGAATGACTCAAGATGTGACAGTTAATGAATTAGTGATGGTTACATTATCATTCAGAGGTATTAAAATTGGACACTTATTGAAATAGTTTCAATTGATTATTCCTTACAGATACCTTTGCTTTTGCAAAGCATTCCATTGCTTAGTTGCTCTTGTGTCACCCACACATATGTTTGGTAAGAAGAGACAACACAAAACAGCAGTAAGAGGGCTTTATTTAATTTGCATGTCAGTACCTACTTGCTCGTCTCCACCTTGCCTTCCCGGAGGTCTCTCGCTCGCATCCCCGTCTCTGTAACTGTTGCTGAAGCCACTGCAGGGCCCTGAATGTGTTCCAAATGAAATTGCCGAAGCAGCAGCTGCGTAAGATATCTATCAAGGCTCACTGGTGTTGCACGAGCAAAGGGAGCCCCTTATTAAATCAAATTAGCTCCATCGATTTCTGCGCTGGCTTGCAGGTCGTTTTGTCTCTTTCACCAAATGAGCTTTTAACTCCTGGCTGGCCGCAGCATTACTCCGTGTTTCATTCTGGGCACACCTAAGCAGTCCTGAACCACAGCATGGCACGGAGTAGCAAGACTGCTCCGCCTGCAATGTTCTTGCTATTTTTTTTATTTTATTTTATTTATTTTTTAAGATTTAACTTTCATTTCTTTTTTATCTTCTGCAGTTTTGTTGAAATAACAGCAACTTGAAGTTGTTTTGTAAAAATACCAAGAAGAGCCCTGTAGGGGTCTTTGTTTTACCGATTGTGAGGCAGTGGATAGTAGAAGGTGCAGTATGCATGTCTCAATTTTAAAAAACGGTCTTAGGATTAAGGTTTTACACTGTTATGCTGAGCAATCGCCGCAGAGTGCGTCTTCTGATCTATTTTTACCAATTACCTCCTAACACCTCCTTCCAAAGTGATTGTTTGCGTCATATTTTTCCGTAAACTGCATGTATGGATTTGTGTATTTGTATTCGCAGCCGGCGATTAGACTCCCTCGGGAGATCACGGACCGTCAGGTAGGAGAGGCCGAGTTGAAAGATCAGCGAATGACGGATGTAGAAGCCGTGTTGTATTGTCAAGCACATCACTGAGCAGTTCCCAATGATGTGGAAATCAATGAGAGGGTAATCGATAGTGTGCTTTATTGACAAACTAGACAGAATGGCAGTCCCCAGCCGACCCTCTGAACTAATGCACATGGGATGGGATGAGGATACGCCCGGAAGGAGGGAACTTCAAACTTCGAATGTCATCCCCTTTCGTTTTCATCTTGCGCTACTTTTCAACTCATCATCTGATTATATATATGTTCTGAGTTCAACAACTCTTCTGGCTGTTCTCACTTTTTCATAATCAAACTCGCTCAGTGTTTGGGACCCCTGTTGCCTTACTTGCCCAACCCCCATTACAAGCCCCCTGCAGCAACACTTCCCTTGCCCTCTACTTACCTTCCATCAACCGAACTGCCATCTGCTTCTCCCTCCTGGGGGCTGGAGGAGAGGGAAGAATTTGGGAATAATTTAACATCAAAAGGGAAATTGAAAAACGACGAAGAAGAACGCAGTATCAGTCGTTTCACAAAGGTGGAGGGAAACCTAGTTCTCAGCATGTCTTTATCGATTACACTCTCGTCATACAACATGTCAGGGAAGTGAGCCGGGATAATTTCGTTGAAGGTTTATGCTTCCTTTCTCACATGATGTGCTCTACTTTGAATGATAGAAATGTTCGGATGATCGTTCGTTCTGTTGGTTATTAATGCGCATGCAGAATTAATGTGGTGAGCGTTTGGCAGAATGGGTTCAAATGAGCTAGAAAGACATGCTTTTGTCTAGATTAGGTTTAAAGCTTCAGTACACTTTGAATTTGGAGTTCTGGTTAACAGTTGGCGACAAATAAGTTGATATGATCTGACGCCAGATCATATCACATGATTTTTATCTAAATGATTGCGACTTGTATAAATGTGTTACCAGTTAGTAATTCAGATGATTTCTGTTAAGTTGAACAGCAAAGTTGAGTTCACATGGTTGATTTAATTGGGTGCTTTAATTATTCTTTATGTGAAGGTCTTTCTAGGAACGGGCACTGCAGATTAGCATATGGCTACAAGCGCTGTAGTATATGACATCCTAAATGTATGCACTTTTTTCCTATCAAATAAAATATTGATTCATTCCTAAAAGCAAAGGAAGAGTATGTAAAAGCCTCTGCTGATAATGGTCTTGCTTTCACGGTATTATCGCCTCATATACATATTGAAAGGAACTACAGTATATTTTTAATTTAATACAGTTTTATTATTTTCTCTCTCTGATTACTATATTTTCTCTTTACATAGTAAAAGGTCAGACATATCCCCACATAAACTGATATATTACACCTTTGCCATTGCTTTTGTGATGTATTACATCATATTTTATTATTGCTGTAATATGTCGTGCTACTTCATATAGCATCATATGTTATTGTGCTGTATGGTAGTACATCTCCTGATTTATAACAATTTACAACAGCTAATCGTATTGTATCATATCACACTGTATTGCATCAGAGTGCACTTACATGTGTTGTATTATATTGTATTGGGATGTATTATAATTTATTGTGTTGTATTATATCTATTGTAGTGCATCATCAAATCTCAGATAATCTCATCATATGCTGCAATATTGCTGCGTCAATCATGCCTAAATAAACATACATATGATTTTTAAGCTGATTTGCCTGATTTAAAGTTTGTATGTTGAACCAAAGGACTGCAAACGTGACTTTTATCGGTGTTGATGCTCCATTTTTCCTCTGATTGCATAAAGACGTTCAGGCTCCGTTGTTGTACTTTAATTACATGCAAGCGTATTCTAGAAGACTGTGTGTTTATACACAATCATTCACTGTGTTGTTAAGCCCTCAAATACTGTTGTTGTTAAAGTTGTAAAGAAACTGAGAACATAATAAGTGAATCCAATCATTTCTCACTGTTTCATGAAACCAAATTTGCAACTTTAGTACAGCAGGTTGAGTTCTAATCTTGTTTCTCTAGATTCTCCTCAGTGCTTCCTTCTGAAAGGTGTAAACTGGGAAAAGTGGATCCACTACATCTTCCTTACATTATTGTTAATGTAAAAATGCTCTTTCCATGAGTGGCAGTAGCAGCGAAGTGGGCAGAACAGCCTTGTTTCTGGGAATGTCGCCAGTTGGACACTATGACCCCGGCAGAAAATCTGCATAGGAAATGTAAGCGTCTGTCACCTCCCCATTACCTCCTAGATGACTCCTGACTTATGTTAAGAGACTTGTTGGGCAGCTGCCAAGGTTGAGTGTGTCCAGGGAACCGAACCACTTAAGGAGAACACAAAGCAAGCACACCCAACAAGCCTTTTTTTCCCCAAAAAACTTCAGCTTTAAGAATCAGAGTGAATGGGACTCAGTACGAAGCAACCAAGAACATGAGGCAGAGTATCCTGGTATTGTACCGGAGATATGCCCAAACTCTTGTAAGTTGTTAAAGCTTTTGAGTGACAAACGCCACATCGAAGAGGAGTAAAGGATACTGATGCTGTCAGTTCAATTTGGAATTTAAACAGTTTGTAAAGTGTCATTTATTCTTCTTTCTAAGCAAAATTCACTCAATCTTTGCTTGTGTATGTAACCTTGTAGGTTTTCAAAATACATTTTTGTTTTGTTGTTGTTGTTTTGTATTGTTTAAACTTATCATGCCCATTACAAGTCACTTTACATCATGTCAAATGTGCTAGACTTAAATTCGTAGCGTTTTTAGCCGGTAGTTTCTACCGTCTGATGACCAGATTCATAATACGCAACATGCACCACATTTTTCTTTTTAAATTGACTTTCTTGATTGCAATGTCAGTATTGATTCTTGAAAAATACTGCTGACTTCAACAGTGTCTTCCAGAGGTCAAAAAGTGGTGGGTAGGTCAGCAGATTGCTGAGAATCGTCAGAGGACTCCTCGGCAGAACAGATGCTACTCTTTGTAAACATGCATACATCTGTCGTCATGTGCCATGTTTTTCTCCCTGCAAACTGATGAGATCAAATAGGTCTTAATGGGGGTTGGTTCTGTGAATGTCTGTACATTAAAAGAAAAGAAAAAAAATCCACATATGTGCAAAAGGAAAGTGATGTTTGCAGTCAAAGTAAAAGTTATGTAAACATGGTTACTGTGGTGATAATTAAAGATGCATAAAATCAATAAATTATGGATGATTACATGTGGGAATCCTCAATCAGAATTGCAGTGACAGCTTCTGACCACTAGAGGCTCTCTATCACTCACATATGAGTTGTTGCACAATCCATAGGAGTGTGATGCATTGCTGCTTTCTGCAGATGCAGGGAGAAGTTGAGAAGTGAGTGTGTGCTCCAGTCCGCTGTGTTCTGCACCGTACATCCATGTCGATGTGCCAGATTTAGCATGTCCGAGTTGCGCATTCGAGTCAAAATGACACGATGAAGGCAAATTCAAATTTATGCAAACAATCAAGTGGATACAGTGTATGGACAATATACAGATATGTGCCAGTAAACTAGAATATCATAAAAAAGACAATTAATTTGATTATTTTTTAAATAAAAATGTAAAACTCTTGTTAAATAATGTGACTGCAGGCAATAATGTTTAATGTTTGTATTTCAGATAGGTAAGGTTTACAGCTAACGGGGGGGCGGAGGGGGAGGAGGAGGAATAAGCTCTCAAATAATTATATAGGATGAAAAAAAAAGGATGTTTTACACAGATCTGATATTCTATCATTATGTTATAACTCGCACAATAATAGACATTCATCATGAGGAGCGTAAGACCAAAATGTTATTCCTAAAGATTTTTTTATTTTTTTATTTTTTTATTTTTTTTCGGAGAGTGCTATATCCTGTTATTCACATTTGGAAGGTTGAGTGGAAGGAAAACAGTGTGGCAGAAAAAATGTGTTCCAAGCAGGGATAAACGTAGCTTTGAGATTCCAAACTCCAAGTCCTCAATGCTGTCCTCCAACTGTTAGATCTGTGTGTAAATGATTGTGACCTGTAGAAATATTGTGCATTATCACGGTTAGTAATTAATATGATAGCTGCTTGAACACACCTGGCCATTAGCAACACTTGACTTAGTACTAAGTAGGCAAGTCAGCCATTTTGTTCATGTGTTAGATCAGGCATGCATATAAAAGCTGCATGACACCAGAACCTCCAGGAATGATCTATAAATATGAGTTTCACTGTTTGAACCCAATTGCTGGTATGTATTAATTTTCCAATGATATGTCAGTTTGTGGGGATGATTTGTATGCTTTATGGTGTGATATATCATACTCAACCTTAGCTTTGCATTTCTGTAAATACTTATGCTCCAAACAGTTTATCTCAGTCTTACATTGCAGACACTAATAAATTAGGCTTTTGTGTCTTTCTTTTCTGGAAGAGAGACACAAAAGCCTGATGTTATTACTCTTGGGTAAGCTGTTGGCAAAAGATAAAGAAGCATATCAAGCCTCTCAGCAAATGATTTAAACTTCCTTCCCTATGCTACAGCTGTGGTCTTGTTGCATGTTATCTTCAAAACCACCGGAGACAATATTTTCATTTAAATTAGACTTCAAAAAAAAAAAGATTAAGGGTGGCACTTGTTGGTTGATGGCTGATCACACACATCTAATTATTCACTGTAGATGTGGAAAAGGCTGTCATTTCCCAAGAGCTGCCAGTCGACATTCTCTTTAGATTTTATAACGTAAGTGAATTTGTAGATGACTTCTCGACGCCAAGCACTTTGCTTCAACAGTGAGAATTAAATGAGAGACAAGGCATTGCTTATTCTCTGTGTCTTAGAAACCCAAATATTTCACAGTGAGTATTGTTAGTCCGAAGTGCTAAAGTGAATCATTTGTAACCTTTACACAAAGGTTTAGTTTCACCATTATTCCAATATCCAATCTGCCACACTGAGAAGTGCAAGTTAACGTTTTCCAATTTCTAATCATGGCTAGATTTGTAATAAGATTATTTGAAACAGTATATATATTGCATTTCTTTACTTAAAAGTCATGTTCTCGTGTCTTTGTGTTGAACAGCAGTAAAAAATGTTGACTTGGTGTCACATATAAATAACACATTTCCGATGAACTAAAACAGATAACATATTAGTTCAAACTGAAAAAAAAAAGGATTTTCCACAAATAATTTAGAGTCATGCTACACAGAAAAATCTGTGTATGAATCTGTGAACACTGAGCCGTGGATAGGAGGGAGTTCACTGTACATTTGTTACCAGAGTTGTTACCAGTGCAACATTTTAATTGCAGTTTTGCACTGCAGTGGAATTTTTTTCCCCACTTCAAAATGAAAACTGGATTTTTGAAATATTATCTGTCTGTGCATTTAACATGTGGATCTTTGTTACGGTTTTTCTACACATCTACTTGTAATGTCAATTAACGTTGAAGGTGTTTGACCCTCCTAACCAAGGCCTCCACAGAAGAAAAGAAAAAAAAAAACTAAAATAACTGCTTTAAAACATACTCCTATTCATTTACAGGACATTTTATGTCCTTTGGAGACCTATTTTCACTTTATGACTCTTCTGCCATATGGCTATTATTTTTCAGTTCCCACCGCTGCCTATATTTATGTAGCTTTATCCCCATCAGACAGGAAAAAGTGAAAACCTCCTTAATACCTGCTGCGTTTCTGTCAGCCAATCAATGCCAATCAAGCATCCAGATAATGAATCCTAAGCGGGTCATTTCGGAGCGCGTAAAAAGCCCGACACGGACTGCTGCGATCACATCAGCATCCTGTCGGCGCAGTCTGAGAAGTTTTCTTGTTTTTTGGGGGTTGAGGAAGACTCGCTGTTTTTTTTTTTTTTTTTTTTTTTTTTTTTTGGGGGGGGGGTCTGCATCTCTGCAGTGCTCACTTTTAAAAGTGTGCTTCAGCAGTTATCCGTCGTGTTGAATGCATTTGCACTCCTGTGTGTTCTGGGGTGGAGATTGCGAGCCAACAAGTTTGTGTGTTAATCGGAACGTTCAAAGCTTCGCGTTGGATGAGATGACATGTTTGGTGCGTCTTCTTGCTGCGCTGCGCATGTTTCAAGCTGTCTCATACGTGTCCGTGTCCACTGCGAGCGTGGGAGATAGAGGGATTGTGGGTGCGACTGTTTGTTGCGCTGCTCCCTCTGCCGCTGTGCTCAGAATGCTGATGTGTCACGCTGCAGCACTGCCCCACTTATCCAGCTAACCTCACTTCCCTCCCCCCTCGCCTTTCCTTCTTCCTCTCCCTTCTCCGCTCTCGAGTTGTTGCCTTTCCCCTTGTAGTTTAGCATTTTCCTCCTTTGCCGTATCGCTCTCCTCTCTCTTTTGCCTCCTCCCCCGGAACGTTTCATTCTTCTGTCTGCTCTCTTCAGCCGTGCAGTCCCATCATCTTTATTTCTCCTGTCATCTGCCTCTTCTCTTTATGGCTGCTTTCAGTCTGCATTATTGCGCGTGTGTTCACATGTTCGTAGGTGTGTTGGTTCCCCCCCCCACCTCCCCCATCTGTTCACAGATGTTGATGTGGCAAAAAAAAAAAAAAAAAAAAAAAAGTATACAGGCCTACGAGCAAGTCTCCGCCTGTTGACTCCCAAATTTGCACTTAGACAGACAGACACACCGACACACACACACACACAAGCAGCTCTGTTCTTATCAACCAATCACATCAACCCCATCCGCTCGCATCAACTAGCTGCGAGAAGAGCTATAGCCTATGACAGCCGCAGCCCCCGGCAACCCACATATGTCCATGCCAGAAAGCGGAGGCTAGCGCTGCAAAGCTGTCTGTGTGTTGGCAGCATCTGTCCCTCTACTGAGCCGAGCAGGATCCATGATAATGGAATCTGACCACACTCATCCCATGATGTAAATACAGAAAATAGTACGCTTAATGAAGTTTTTTTTTTTCTTTTTTTTTTCTTTTTTTGCCGTGCTATAGCTGGAGTTTGCGCTGAAATATTGTCAACGGACATCTGCCTCTAGTTGCACGAAGCACTGGATATGTAATAATGAATTTGTAATATGTAGCATAATGAGCCTATGATTGAAAAGAACATGCAGTGTTTTATGTGATCTCGTCAGTCAGAGCTGCAGAACACATGCCAGGCTGACAGGCAGGGGTATAATAGGATCAGAGATGAATAAGACTGTTGCAACAAAATCCACTCATAAGGCACGCCGCCAAGACTTGAGAGTACTTTAACAGGCATTTTCCACAAGGTTGGTGGATTTTAGTGTTTTCATGAGGATTTCCATTGATCAGTGCCTCCCAGGTTGGTGCAACAGCAGCCGTTTGCTTTCCCTCAGGTTTAAGATTTTTATTTTATTTTTTTATTTGCCTGAGTTTCACCCACATGAGTTTACCTAAAGTCCAATGGTACTTTATTTTTTATGTTTATTATGCTTTAGTTTTAAGACTTCTGCACCATCATATTTCCCCCGTATTGGAGCTAGCCAGTTGTGAGGTTCCCAGGGTATGTTCTTGAATTTAAAACACCACAAATTTATGCAGTTTGACAAAAATGTTTACCATAATCTATTTTATTTACAGCACACACGTAGGAATTTTTCCCACGCCTTCTCAAATGATATTTTTGATTATGTGTTCCACAGCATTTAATATTTTGAATTTCCTTAAAAGACTTAAACTAGAATACGAATATTCAGACGTAGTTTTCAAGTTCCTATTAATATTAGTAGGTTGTTAGGTTATCTGCTTCCAGTTGAAGGTTAGTGACGCCCGTCGGTGGCCTTGGACTCGTATCAAAAAAATGCATCCCTTCATATTCGATTAGACGTCATATGCTGGCTTCAGCTGGTTGGCAGTCAACTATCCAATGTGCAACGATTATTTATCCTTTTAGAAGAAACTCAATTCACAAACATCAGTGCTTCTAATGAAACTATCCAAGGTGCATTTCAGCATAACAAGTCTAATGTGTGTTAAAGTCAACGACTGACGTGTGCGAAAGGAAGAGACGCATAGCTGTTAACTTGTAGCCCATTCTTAGCTTAAAAGATGACTGTTTTAAAAGACGGGGGGCGGGTTTGTCACTGTCTGATATGTTCCCTAATTCAGTAAAAGGTGATGTTCTATGTTAAAAGTCGAGGTGTAGTTTTGAGTGAGGTGGTTCTGTCATCGTGCCAATAGGTGCCAGCGGAGTCACACAGAGCAGGCAGAGAAAAAGAGAATATAACCACCATGCCGTGTGAATGCGCCAGCATTTTCTTTTGTGGCACAACGGTTCTCGTTTGGTTTCGACACGTTGACTGCTTTTGTTTTTAGTTGAGTGTAAATGTTTCCAAAAGATTACAAAACCGTAACTTTTTTTGAACATCTTTTGACACCATTGTTCTAAAAACCTAAATGCCAGTGAGCTCACAGTGAAACATTTGTGCTCCTTCAGGTTTACGAGGGAGAGCTCTTGTGTCGTGTTTACCTCCGAAGTTTTAAGGTTTCATTCAGCAATCTACTCACGAGTTTAGTGAGTAGTACATTGTTTAGTTTAGGTCAACAGTCAGTTTTCCTTGTAGTTACTTACTTTCCTTTGCTGATCTGTTAATGCTTGATCTTTATTGCCCTTTTTTTCTACAAACGTTTTAGGCTTTGGTAGTTGTGGCTCTGATGGAAAAGCTGGTTTTTTAGGAAATCAGAAAGTTGAGTCCCATTGCAGCTCTCACATGTCAAACTTTCCTGAGGCAAGATCAAACTTGTTGACCTATCCCACCGTATGTGGGTGTTAACATTGTTAAAACAGGTAGGGGAGTGTGACGTTTCTTGTAAGAGTGTGTTAAGTTGGAATTTGAAAAGAAAATGTAAATTTAGACCTATATTTCAAGCAATTAATGAAAAAATCTTAATCTGCTTAAACCTCTGTTAATGCAACTTCACTACATTTTCACTTAACTGCATAATACAAATATAATCCAAACAAAGTTTCACAGACTTGATTTCAGCCGATCTCTTGTCACGCAGTGATTTTCCTCTTCTTGACAGACTGGGGAGCATCAGGTGCATGCAAAGATTTTGCCATGGATCCTCTTAGTTGTCAAAATACATCAGGTTGACTTTTGTCCTTTTGTGACACGCAAGCTCCGTTATAGAGCTGTCACTTACTCCCAACTTAAAATAGGCAATCCAAAGTTTCCCATTGTTCCAGAGTAATGAATTCTAATTATTAGAAATACAAGTCATGAATAGTTCTTTTTTTTTTTTTCTTTATAAATATATACATTTAGTTCTTTTTATCGCAAAATTAAATTATGTGTATGTGGTGCGGGTCACAGAGCAACAGAAAATAGTGTTGTATTTCATGCAGCATCACTTTAGCATCCCTCGCCTCGAGGCTGCATTACACGCACTCCTAGATTATCGCATTATATAAGGCCCTAAGTGTACAAATCCTGAAAGTATGTTAAAAGTACACCTGAAGATAAAACTGAATGGAGAGACATCAACAGCTTTACCCAGAAGCATGCTCACACTAGGGTTCCTTCCTGCTCATTGTGTTGCCCCCTCATGACATAAATTGCAT
>NW_006800232.1:383642-385112 GCF_000485575.1 Poecilia formosa
AGCATGTTAAAATTTCACCTGAAGAAAAAACTCACTGAAGAGAAATCAACAGCTTTACCCAGAAGCATGCTCACACTAGGGTTCCTTCCTGCTCATTGTGTTGCCCCCTCATGACATAAATTGCATGACGATGTTTGCTATTGACCAGAGAAAGATGTGTAATCCACGCCACGGCTGTTTGTTGAGGTGGTTCCACAGCGAGTTGTGGTTGCTTGTTGAGCGAGTGTGGCGTGAAAGTTAATTATTTGGACAACAAAGCCCGCCTCTTCTGTCTTTCTCATCTCAGAGTGTCTCTTAATGTGGACCGTAGTTTGCCCGTGTTTGCATGGGCAAGTGCTTTTCATTCAGTCTCTGAGTTTTGGTGCCGTCAGTATTGCGACGCGTTTTTCAAGAATTAAAAAAATAAATAAATAAATCGTTCTGCTGTTTAAAGTTTTTGTGTGGAGTTGGACAAAAAATTAAAGTTATCACACATGCAATAAGCTAAAGAAAACTTTTTTTTTCTTGACCCTAAGTGTTCCAGCTAAAGTCAGTATTTAGGCCTTTCCTGATCGGAGATCCTCATGGTGTGATAATCTATAATAAAAATACAACATTCATATACAAATTCGCAAATACTAAAATAAAATGATAAATATGATGTAATTAACATATTTAAAAACATTTTCAAAGTCACTTATCCATCATATACCTCTAGTGGTGCCACTGAAAGATTGAATATTTTAGCAACTTCTGGTTCAATACTGGCAGCTTTACAATGGGGTTTGTTTTGGTATCGAGTGAACAGTTTTTTTTTTTTTTTTTGTCTTTTTTTTATGTAACTAATTTGAATTTTACCCAAATTCCTTGGGTTTTATTTTCTGTTACAATAATCATGTCCTTTTTAAGCTGTGTCATTTTATATCCTGGATATACCTACCTGTTATTTGTGGCTGTTCCTTTAACCAGATCTGAGATGGATTACTCCTGCAATCAGTGGATTATTTTCAATTGGTTACCAACAGACAAGAAATTGGGAAGGGTGCAACTGGAGAGTCTAAGTTTAAAGCAATAACCCTGAAAATGTGTAACCTATAGCACAGGAAGGATGACGATCATTACCCGACTGCTGAGGCAAAAGCAGATCGCCAGAGGAAACGTCAGCTTCTGGTCAACAGCATCGATATTCTATAGCCAAATTCATAACTAATGAGCTTTCGGTGATTTTAATGATAGAAAGGATGTGTTTTATTTATTGAATCCATAACTTTTTTAAACCTAGGTGTAATATGATACTTAAACAAGCACTTTGCTTGAAGTGCACAGAGATAAGCAAATCAATTACCTGGGTCAAATAGTGGACAGGCAAACAAAGCCAAAGTTGTAAAGCAGACATTGTTCTTCTTAACTGTGTTGCTCACAGATGGGCAGTTTGTTGCTGTTGTGTTACAAGTTCAGCTTTTCAGTTATTTACTAGGAGACTTACAGCTG
>NW_006800232.1:385778-432733 GCF_000485575.1 Poecilia formosa
TTTTATTTTTATTTTTATTTTGGATTGGTCTGCTATAAAAAAAATCCTAAATTACAGATCTTTATGCCAGTATTTCAGCTACGATGAATTAGGCTAAAGTCTTAGTCCTTCGCCTGTCTCTTCTGTACCTGGGAACCTCATCCTGGACTTATTTCCTGTCTGCAACAGGCTCTGGTCCAGCAGTGACACTATCTTGTGCAACAACCGTCGTTTAATCGTTCAGACATAAGCTTTCATATTTCCAACAATCTTCTTTGGGAACTGTCACAATTGGTTTGGTCATAAAAAGAGCAAAAAAATAAATAAATAAATAAAAAAAGCTAAAGTGTGTGCTGAACAATTCACAGTTTCTAGAGCGTCCGCCACCAAACAGGGGGCTGATTAATTTCAAGACAGAGTTGTGTTCATTTAAAGTTTATAAAGTAGAAAAAAAGCATTGTTAAGTTCAGTAAAACGTCAAATGGCCTGTACTTGTACACCGCTTTATCAAGTCCAGAGGACCCGAAAGCGTTTCACTACATTCAGTCATTCATCCACACAGTATTCTCCAGATGAGCGCATTCATAGTTTGTCCCGCTCACTTAATATTCCACCGTGAACATCTGTGGACAGTTCATCTGTTCATCGGTTGGTGCTCATGAGAAAAATAAAAAATAAAATTGTTGTCATACATGACAAAAGGAATGGACCAGGAAATTGAAATTAGCTCAGTGGGTGGAAATTTTATTGCTAATTTGATGTTGTCTGTAGAGTTTCACATGCTTTTAAGGCCAGTAAAAGAACAGAATGGGAGCATTTTTCCTGATTGGAAGGTCTTTTATTCCCCTTTTTTTGGATGAGTGTGGTTCTTTTTCTTGAATTTATTTCTTTCCCTCCATGTGCTTTTTTTTTCATTTTTCCTTTGTTTCTTTCTTGTGTCCTACTATCCTTATCCTAGCCTTGAATAGTGCAGTGTATTTTCAGGAGTAATAATACTGTTAACATGGATCTTTAGAATTAAAAGCGTTTCCACCCCGGTTGCAGAAGCACTGTAGTTTGGATCGAGGCCGATGAAGAGTCAGGAATACAACACAAGGGACCTGAAGTAGACCAGTATCACGAGATGGGGAAGAACATCTTGGAGGCAGAAAGGCTTTTGTCAAAAACCTGATTTACCGCCATGGGGAGACGACTGTTTTCATAGAGGGCTCTTTTTCTCCAGTAGAAACAGAGAGTCTGACAAGACAAGGAGGAAGGAGAGTGTGTGAGCAAAAGAAAATAAGATTTATATCTGTGGTCCCAGAAAGGGAAATAAAGCAAAAGGAGAAGGGAATAGAGGAGTGTGACATGATGGAGGAACGGAGGGAGAGTCTCTGAGCAACTAGGTTTAGTGGAGCCAACTGAGATAAACTGCCTAAAGGCACTCTGACCTTGGTGATGAGGAGCAGATGCACACAGTTAACCCATGGAAAAGTCACACATTCACATACTTTATACGTCTTTCCTTGCATCATTCCTTCCATTAGTTTTTTTTTTCTTTCTTTTCTCTGTTTCTGTCCTGTCCTATCTCTGCTTCCCACCTTTCCTCTTTCATCACCCAAGAGCAGATGCAGCGGGGCATCGGGATTCAATAACGCAAACCTTTATCTCCTCCTTCCGCAGTGTTCATGAGGACAGCCTCTTCTTTCTGCTCACCTCTGCACCTCCTCAGCCTGCTATCTTTCCTTCTCCCGCTCTAGGCTCCCTAAGTCCAATTAGCCTGTTGCAGCTAATGAAAGGATGACTGCGTGTGTGTGCGCCCGCGAGTGTGGGAGCATAAGAGTCTGTGTGCGTGTGTGTAACAAGCATGAAATAAGATTTGGCCATCCAGCCGATCAGCCCCAGTTGCGCTGTAGCCTCAGCGAAACATAAAAAAAATAAAAATAAAAAATGGGGGAGATGTAGATCCACGAAAGAGGAGATGGGTTGTGAAAGGCTCTTTGCTGTGTTTTTATGGAAGCAATTCTGTTGTTGCTAGTTATGAGTATGTTTTCCATGAGACTAATGTACCAAATTCGATTGCTTTGTTGAGAATGTTTGAAAACTCAACGTTGAGTTTGAATTCGGTAAAGACAAAAAATGATGAACCGGTTCGACAGAATCACCGGTTGTCACAATTAATGACACACGTGACAAGGATTTTAAAATGAACACGATTTCCTTTTAAGCTTGTCGTATTGTCGTGAGGCGGATGTAGGTCGCCCTTCATAAGTCATTAGGTTGCGAGAAGAAAACAGCTAGTTGCTTAAATTTGTCCATTGCTAATCCTGGAACAATTGAATGAATGACAAGCATGGATAAATAGATTATTGCCACTTCCAAGTGAGGTAATAAATACTCTCTGAAAACTGTAGCAAATGTTACTGAGCTTAAACAATGTATTTAATTCCCTGTTGCCACACTGACTAAGCAGGATGGAATGGGTTAATATTTCCAAAGCATTTTTTTTTACTTTCATCCATGTTTTATACAAATAAAACATTATTAAAACAAGATAAAATATTGCTCATTTAGTAGAAATAAACAATTTCACAGTACAATTATATTTGAAACATCAAAAGATGTTGGATAAAAATCCGGCGAACTTTGTCAGAAATCTGGAACTGGGCAGCTGTCTGGTCTTTTAAAATTTTAATTCAAACCATATGGCCAAACCAAATCAGATGTGATTTTCCAGACATAAAATTTTATTCAGTAAATAAATTCACACCAATTACAGCTTGGAATTTGTTGATTTTGGGTCTGCAATAAAAAAAAAACATTTTTACTCGAGGTGCCAATATTTGTCATTGTTGAAAAACAAAAAGTGTATCTTTCATCGTCCTGTGAGCTTATATGCATATTTACTGTAACTAGCAAGAGGAAACAAATAGTTTTTATAATGCTGACTGGAAGCAAATGATAAAAAAAACCCATAAGTTTCAACAATGTGCTCTAAGAAAAGAAGATAATCTGCTGTTAGTGAGATGTTGAGATCTTGATGTATATGGCATGGCCATGAGCTGTGAGCTAACTCCCTGTGGGTCAAGTGTCAGAAAGGGGGGTTGTTGAATGCCTATTATCCTTAGGACACACACACACACACACACACACACACACACACACACACACACACACACTCACAGGCATGGTGGCTGCTTGGTAATCAGCCTACTGCAGTGCCAATGGAGGGAGAGAAATGTCGAGAAAGAACAGGCTGAAGGAAGGGAGGAGAGGAATGTGCTCCACTGCATTTAATACGAGTTAAACATGAACTGAAATGCTCCTCTCTGGCCTAATTCCTAATTCAAAACGCCTCCTGAAGCTCCTCCCACTCCTAAAGCATTTAAAGCTTAACTTGCTAAAATAATAGATTTTTCTTTCCTAAATTTGAGCAAATTATTTGCTCACAAGTTGCGAGCCGTTTCAGTCAAAGGACTGAAATTGGTCCAATTCATGTAATAGAGCCTTTTGCTGTTCTCAAACTGTTCTGCGTTTTTCACTTTAGGCTTGAATACTGCATAGTTTTACAAAAAGTGTGCACAATAAATATTATACATGACACAGTCTAACCAGCAGTGAGTTGAACTCTTTGTAACTGACGTTTTTTGAGTGTGCAGTGACAATAATTAGAAGGATTGCTTTATGGGTATTACAAAAAGACAAAAAAAAAAAAAAAAAAAAATTAAGACTTTTAAAACGGCATTTTCAAATTTAAAATTCTCTTTTGTCTTGACCTCACCAAAAGCACTGCTCGTAAGATGGTTACTACTCAGGCCTTCTTCAGAGAATCCCTCCAGAAAGAGATTGTTGTTGCACCTTTCTGCAGCCGAGCAGGAAACCTGCTGGTTTTAATGTAGTTGTGGAATGTGAGCATCTCTCTCTCTCTCTCTCTCTCTGCCCCCTTGAGTGAAGTGTTCAGAGTAATATTACTACGACCTGTGATTAGATTACTTATAATAAGGCTCAGGTTTCATAACATTTATCTAAATGTTATAAATCATGTTCACAGAAAATAAAGCCCGATGCAAAGCTGGAATTGTATCTCCTGGGTGCAGAGTGAACTCTAAGTGCGCGCATTGTTCCCGTTAGTAAAAACAGCACATTGGGAGATTTTGCATTATTTTACAAGTTCAGATAACAGGAACATTAATGCTTCACCAGACACATATAAGTGAGGATTTCATGTATTACATTGCGAGGCATATTTTCTTTTTGTGATAAAATTATCATAAATTCCAATAAAACCTGGTATTGACTGTATGATTTTGTTATATAACCAAGACCGGCTAGCTTGCTTTATTTGAATTTGGTTGTTTTTAAGGTGTTTTTCTGGATTGTAGGTACATTGAGTTCATTTTTAGCTGTTGACAATGTTTTCCCCCCATAAACATCCCACCTCATTAGTGTGTTGTTCTGCAGTTTGTGTGCACGAGTGTTTTTACTTTAGAAAAAAAAACAAAAAAAAACACGTTTCTTTGCTTCTTATCACCTCCCACAGAAAGCGTGTCATTCAGTCATGGCGAAAATTCAGAGGAAAACAAAGGTTTTAAAATACAACAGAATACATTTTGAATATCCCTGCTGTCGTACGCGTCCCCCTACTCTTTCCCCCTCGCCTTTTCTGTTGTCTTTCCCAGAAGAAGACACGACTGATACAACAGGCAAAGACATTTGGTGCATGAAAGCGAGGGAAGAAGATGGAGAGGAGGAGGAAGAACTCATTAGTGGAAGAGTTTAAGTAAAATGATGAGAAGAAGCTAGAGGGAAGGACAGGAAGAGATAAGGCAGGATTTAAAGTGAGGGGGGGGGAAAGAGACAGAGGGGAAAAGTGAAGGATTTTGGAGAGGAGAGACATGTCACTTATGTTCTTCACTTGGGAGAGTCAAGCAGACCTTAATCCTGGTTTATATTTAGAATCAGACATATATACAGATGCAAACTCGACACTTCTGAAATCACAAACCTTTTCTTTTACTGAAGGAACTTTGTACCTCTAATGAATTAAAGGTATGTTCATTAGCACCTTTAATGCTGTGCCCCCAAAGGTGGGGTATCTGCAATACCCCACAACTGTTAATACTCCCAATAAACGATTTGCACCATAAAGTCACACTTTAAAAATCAAACAGGTCTGTCTACATTTATTCTGAGTACATATGACATATGACATGTGCATATATGAGCCATTAAATTACATTTTCAGCTTGATCAGTTCGGATTGATAAATAGCTGGCCAGCGTGGTCAGCGAATGCACCACTTTTAGCACTACAATACAGCACTCTTCACTGTAAATGTTTATATAAAGTGCAATTTGTGAGGCTTTCATAAAACAACATATTGCTGAGACTTTTTTCTTTTTTGCTTTTCTTTATTTTTTATACTTCCTGGAGTTTTGCATCACTGGACTCTAATTCCCTGTAGCCTCTTGTCTTTACCCTCAGTTTCTTGCGTACATGGGGTTAAGTCCGAGCTGCTTGGGTAAATTTGCCTTATTGTTGTCAAGAAGTGAATTACTCTCACTGTAGGACTGGTCAGTCTCTGAGTGTGTGGGACAGAGGACGGCTCCGATTTGAAAGATTCTGTTACAGCAAATACAACTTGCTACCAATATAAAGTCACAATTTCCACCCAGAAATGTTTGATTTTTATTAATACATTTGAATGCAAGTGCTGTAGAACACTGAAATTGAGTTTGAATGTTGTTGTTGCAAACAAAAATAAAAACTATTCTTGACATATAATTAAAGTGGAATAAAGAACCACAATGCTTGGAATAATTGACCAGAGAGGAAATAATAATAATAATAATAACAACAACAATAATAATAATAATAATAATAATAATAATAATAATAAAAACTTACCTCCTTGCCACCAAATTCAGCCATGATTCTCCGATTTGGTCCAGGGTTATATGTTCATTTTTCCTATTAGAAGTCTGTTGGTGCTTGTTTTGTCAAAATGAACATACTGTATAATTTATAAGAGAACTTGAGTTTGCCTTCTGTCACATACAGTACTTCATGATTCTAATTTTGTGCACAACATTGTTTTGTTCCAGTTTCAGACAGTGAAGTTAGGTTTAATCTCTTATCTTTATGCTTAGAAACACATTATCCAATGTCCTGGAATCAGATGCAGTAAAGCTGTGGGGCAGATCACATTTACAAAAGTCCGAAGATGTACTTAGTTTGCAATCTTTTTTTTTTTTAAGTAACCCTGTGTTTCTGGCACACAAACACACGTTTGTCCCTGGCGAGTCTGCTTCTTGCAACTTCTTGAAATGCCATGCGACTGTCATCCCGTGGGACTTTGCAAGCAGAATGATGTGATTTCCTCTGCTTCTACCAAACACCCACACATACAAACAGCTACGCACACAAGTAAACACACGAATGGACAAATAAGATGAAAGCGTCTTCATCATCCGTCATGATTTAAGGGTCTATGTGTGTGTGTGCGTCTGTGTGTGTGTGCTTGCACACCAACAGACCTGCAGGCTGTCTCAGTGCTGTGGGAATCAGTCATAATTCTTCCTACTTAATTATGTTACAAAGCATGTTAACTGTGGAAGCGTGTGTGTGTGTGTGTGTGTCAGGCCATGTTTGTGCGTGTTTTCATCCATCTATCTCGCTCTTCAGTCCCTCTGCAGTCACCTCAAGGCTTTTATCAGTGTAAAATTCACAGGCAGCACACTTGCTTTCTTGATAATAAAAAACGAAGCCTTAAGCCAACCATTTGACTTAAATGCTGTATCTGAAACACTTCCACATCCTCAGAAAACAACATCATGTCTGTGATGTACAGCAATCGTATCACTGCCACTGTCTGCCTTAGGGGCTTGTTTGTCAAATACAAATGTAACTCAACTAAAAAAAAAAAAAAATAAAAAAAAATGACTTACTTATACCTGGTCTTTCCTTTTGCAGTAGTTTTTATTTTTTTATTTATTTTTTTATCTACCTTGGGTTTATGTGGGGCGATAAGCTTTATATTAGAGTGATTACGACTCGGCAGGTACGCTACCTCATTTGCTTCCTTTCATTCTGATTGAAGGGTTTGCACATATTAGCATAAGTATGAACTTAAACGTTCATGGCAAGCAAAATCTTTGCACTGCAGAGCTTTGAATGTTAATAAAAAAGAGCATAACTGAAGCAGTTCTCCCCCATCGTCAAGTGCTGAATTTTAATGAAGAAATAAATATGCTAACATTTAGTTTATATATATATATAAACTGCTTAGTTTTTTACCCTATGCATTACAATAGCGCTGAGCCATTTTTTGATTTAACTGACCTTTAGTGCTTATGCAATAATAACTCTATAGAGCAGTCAGGCTTTACATGTAAGCAACATGAGAGGCTTTTTCCGGCCTCTAAGACAGGGGTCACCATCTCCAGTCCTCGAGGGCCACCATCCTGTAACTTTTCGATGCGTCTCTGCTCAAACACACCTGGATCAAATAAACTGCTCGTTTCCAGCCTATTGCAGAGAGGAATGAATGCTGGTGAGGGAATTCAGACATTTTGGAGCAGAGGTGAATCTAAAAGTTGCAGGATGGTCCTTGAGGACTGGAGTCAGAGATATTTTAGAGATATGCTCTAAAATATCTCTGACTGGCCTGCATGAATAATTGGTAATGAAAGATGTATAAAGTTTGGTTTCTGCACTCAATCTGCTTTTTAATTTGAAAGAAAAGTGCATTTATTTTGAAGGCAACGTCCCTTACTTCTGAAATTCAGTACTTATTTGAGCACACAGATGCTGTTGTGTGGAGTGTGTCATTGTAGGCAGTCTGTGGACCAGTAGACGCATAATAATTTGTACAAGTTATAGATGTTTGCTCAGTTTGTTGAAAACAAAGTCTTAACGGGGACAACTTGAATTTTAACGATCACACTTAAGCTGCTGTCACAATGTTTTTTGTCATGCATGCTAAGTCTTGAATCTTATCTTGCATGTTAACTAGAAAAAAAATGAAGCATATTTTGCTGACGTGTGTCTCTTTCCTTGTTTCCCCATTCTGGATAGAGCGTTCCTTTGGCCCTGACATCACCTCCTTTGATTTATTTGTGGTTTCATGTTTAGGGAACAACTGACCATTTGGAAATAGAATTGCAAATCGATGAGTACTCCCAGATAATGGTCAAATGATTTTTAGTTGATTTTATCAGAGTTTTGCATTCAGTTTCAAGCATCTGGCACACTGAGGTGAGTGAATCTTGATCAGTGTAAAATCATCACTACAGCGAGCATAGCAAGCAATTCGATAAAATCAAACTATTTTGGGTCTGTTGGTAAGGACGGGATTATTTAATAAGTGTATTTTTTGCGGTTCTGTCAAGCTGAACGCTTGAGCAGTTTTGTTTTTAAAAAAAATAAAAATAATTTATTGTTTGGAAGGAGCTACGGATTAGAGCGACGGAAATGATACTGTTGAGCTTTAAAGAGTTGGAGAGCATCATCAAAATACCTGTAGAGACATGCAAAAAATAAAGGATTGAGAATTAAGAGAAGGGTTTGATTGCTAAAATGCCAACAAAGATATTACCATTGAGTAGTATATGCCCTTAGCACCATATATGAAATAAGACAGCTAAACACATTTAAGGCAGTTTTTGATAATACATAAATGCTTATGTTTTACCCCCAAATAAATACTGTTGGTTCAATGATTTAAAAAAAAAAAAAAAAACAGGTTTTTTAAGTGTCTGATTTTATTGCAGAGCGGTGCCTCTGTGGAAAGATTTGCTGTCCGTTTTCTTACCGTCACTCTGCTTTCCTTAACAGCCATGTGGATTTACTGTCCGGTATCTTTATGTCTGACTAGCAAAGCATCCTAGTGAAAGTTAGGGGAAAGTTGTAATGTTTGCAGACATGACTGCCAACTCAAATATTTGGTGCAACCCAAGTTCTCCTGCAGAAACTCCGCATAGTAACAGTGATGCATTTGTTCTTGTGTGACTTGTGGAGGGTGCACAGACATCTGTCACAGTTACGTCTAACAAAAGCGGAAGCGTCCTGCAAGTCCAGAATAACTGAGCAAAACACATCATTTATCTATATGTGAATTTATGTTTGTTTGCTTCCTAAATCACCCAAAGCGCTGCTGTGTGCAGCAACTAAGACAAATAGTTACCGATAACACTTGGTTTCAAGATTTGCAGATGGTTCAAGTTTCATTGGCACTTAGAATATCGATGTCAAATTTGATCTCAGATTGACAACTGAGCACGGGCGACCCGATGTGATTCTGCTTGGCTTTAACGTTGGACTTTGTTTTTACAGTTCTGACACACAGGGGTGTGCTGACAGCTTCCAGCTTCACAGTAGGCAAACATCAGTATTCATACGTGTGTGGTGGCACTTCAGCAACTGATTTCGCTTGACAATCCTCTACTACTTATGGACGCCTTTCAAATGAGCAACCTTCCCCATGGCTGTGTAGCCGACTGACCAGAGTGAGAGACTGTCTGAAACCTTTGCAGGTGTTTTGAGTTAATTAGATGATTCTATATGATATGAGCTTCACCTTCGGAGATGACTGGCAAGTGTGCTAGTGTATGCATATTTATATATATATAGTATGTATGTAAGCACTTATTTCTGTAAATTGTACACTCTTGCTTTGCACTTAATTTTTTACTATATATTTCAATTTATAGTGTGTTTTGAGTGTCATGAAAGGCACTTACAATTATTATTATTATTATTATTATTATTATTATTATTGCTCTTCCAGCTAATGCAACATGATATTTCAGCTTGGAATACATTTTTTATTGTAGTGCAAATATGTGGTGTTATTATAAAATGTTTGATATTAAAGGCATTTTTCAAAAGGTGCTTTTAGTCTGACAAACAAGCCTCATCAGAATGTCATTTTTATACTGCATTTCTGAAATAATTTCAAGTAAGTAATTACTACTTACTATAAAACCAGCAAAAAGGGGGAAAAAAAGAATAAATATAGATACATGCAGGCAGCAAGGAGTTAAAACTGGCAATTGTTGGACACCGTTATAAAGAGATTTTGCTGATTACATTTTAATAGGAAATGATTTACAGTTGATAGCAGATGAGCAAGTCAAACATAGAAGTTTGTATCCAATGTGTTTTTTTTTTGTTGTTTTTTTTGTTTTTTTTTCATTGTTGTAAATCAGCTGCATAAGTATGTCTGCAGCCTCTTCTTGAAACGTTCCCTCCTTTGCCTGCCTGCAGACAAAGGGAGACTGGAGACATTGACCATATATGGTCTATAACTACAGTTTGAAGCTACTTTCACACACACGCTCATATATTGTCCAGGGTGATTCTTCGTATCCCTCTATAATGATATTGAGCTGTTGCCCAAATACTTATCGATTGCCACTGAGCCCGGAGTTAACCTGACAGCACCCTCTCTCTCTCTCTCTCTCTCTCTCTCTAACACACACACACACACACACACAAGCACTTCCACAGAGTGCTGTGTGCAGACCTCACTGCAGTAAAGAAACGGTGGAAAATACCACAGAATGCTGTGGGGTAATGACGAATAAGATGCACATGTGTGAAGATCCTAAGCAATAGTTCAATTTAATTAGGATGTCAATAATTGCATTTAGAGTTTGCTACTTATTTTTTAATTTCTACCTGGAATTAAAGAAAGTCCTACAACAGCTGCAACCATAATGGATTTATTTTACTCTTTTTGTAAGACATCTCTCCAGAAATTGATATGCAACATTTATAAAAATAAAAAAATAAAAAAAACAGTACCATGTAGATTGTTATTTTGAGTAGTTTTATTGCCTACAATTGGATAGACAGTTATTTATTAACCTAACCCACTAAAGGCAGAAGTTTTAGACTATGTGTCCTGAACGTGCCACTGTAAGTTGTGGTGTTGGTTGTGGAAGTGAAACCGTAGCAAAGCACATTGGCTTCTTGAGAATGAGGAGATACTTGTTGCCAACACAGCTTTGTGGGAATCCTCCGGTCCCCCACTTTTTCCTTCTTCTGCACTCAAGCATACGCAAATTTAAAAAAAAAAAACTTTTTTTTTTCTCTTTCACAGTTACAGTCATCGCCGTACCCATGCAAAGCTGCTTAATAGCAGAGTGATGAGGGTAAATTGGCTTATGGAGTGGAGGGAGGGAGAAAAGACATAATGGTGTCAATCTGGCTGCTGTGTACACAGTCATGTGCAGAAACTCAAACACTTGAAGATGCAGAACAGAAGGACCTCCTTCTCTTTCGTTCCCCCTCTTGCAGCCCAGAAAGATGAATGGAAGAATGTAGTGGGAGGGAAAGAAACCGAGAACACATCATATCACTCCCTAATTCCTCCTTCTCCCTTTTCCGAATCTACTGAACAGAAAACGACGATTAATATCTCACTCTTCTGTAAGCCTAGACTCTCCTCGGTGGTTTGCGCTTGCTTGTACCAGCAGCGCTGTGGTACAGGCGTCAGCCTATCACTCATCGATTCTTGGCAAGCTATTACGGGTATTGGCAACTCTTCCGTCATGCTCTCTCCCTGCACACCTTCTCTCGTCGCTGTGGAGCTGTTTTGGGTATCGCTTATTTGATGGGCCTCTGCCGGAGCTCCGGAAATAGGATCTAATGCTTTCTCAGCAGTTCTCTAGCCAAAAAGAAAAAAAAAAAAAGAAAAAAAAACAGAAAACGAAGGATGCTGTTTTTTTACAGAAACAATGCAGTTTGCTCATTATTTATCGAAGAATTTGTTTGTGTAGTTGATTTTTGATTGGTTTATCACATTCCTTTTAAAACAAAAATTGCCTAACTTTGGTTAGGCAATAACGAAACTAACAATGGCTGATGTCTTTGTGCGTCTGTGAGTTAAACTTGCTTCAGCAACTAAAAGTAGGGAATATTTGACTCATTCCTGAAAGATACATTTGACCCACACCCAACCCGTGTTTGTTGAGCTCAAACTATCCATCCATCCATTTTCTTTACACCCTTGTCCCTCAGTGGGGTCGGGAGGGTTGCTGGTGCCTATCTCCAGCTAACGTTCCAGACGAGAGGCAGGATTCACCTTGGACAGGTCGCCAGTCTGTCGCAGGGCAACTGAGCTCAAACTAAATTGTTTAAATACTATCTGATAATAAAGTAAAATGTTTTAATTTGAAAATGTCTCAAAAGTATTTTGTTTTTCATAACACAAACTATTTTGTTGCACAAGATGAAAACAGGCTAGATTGTCATATTGTATAGTGTATTGCACAGTATGCAGACATTATATCTTGTGAAGGCATTGACCAGTGAACTGGGGATTTTATTTATTTACTTTTTTGTAAAATGTCAATAACGAAACTGCAGAGTATGTTGCCAGAGGAGCTGGCAATATATACTTTAATAAACAGAAAAAAAAACATATATTTGAAATCAGGGACTTCTACAATCATCTTTGACTACTTATTGGGATACAGTTTTGTAAACTGACCATATTTGTATTTATATATTTGAAAACCAAGCAAACTGGGCGGATTTGCAGGAATGGAGTAACATTCAGAAGAGTAAAAAAAAATAATATATATATATATATATATATATATATATATATATATATATATATATTAACTGGTGAAGTAAGAAGCATAGGAAGAAAATAGATTGAAGGGTTAGCGAGACAACAAGTTGACAAGAGAGAGTGGAGCTCACTAATGGCTGTTCTTATCCCTTGAATGCAAGGTGTGATGGAATGTGATCCTCTAATTGGATTCAGGAGTGACAGATAGAGATCAGCAATCTCTCTTTGGGAGCAATCCAATCCGCATTTGGGTCCTGTGTGGTTCTTGTCAGACAAAACCTCGGCGGTGTTCAAACTTCTTCCCTTCAGCTGGGAATTCTCCTGCCTAAATATGCAAAGGAGATGCTAACAATACGCAAACGATGTAAATGTCCAGCTTCATTGCTCCTTTTAGCTTTAAAATAAATTTGATTAGAAAAAAAAAACAACAGAATTACACTCATAATGCTTATCCACTGTTTCTGGATTCGGTAACAAATTTACCATTTGATTCCTGATTCCTTCTTTCTTGTGTTTTGATTTAATGAAAGAAATTCAACATTATCCTATTGCAATGAAATAAATCTGTGGCAGTGGTCTCCTGTTCTGCTCATAGGGTCCCACATTTTACTATCCAATTGATTAAATATATTATTAAAGTACCACCAAGTTTGTTTGTTTGTTTGTTTTTTTTGTTTGTTTCTTTTTAGCCAGTTTTGAATCAAGCGTGCTGAAACCTGGAATCACCCAGAATAAGAAAACATTGCTCAACTTTGTTTTTCAAAAGTTTAAATATCCTTTAGCGGTAACAATTTGTAGACTGTGTACAAATCCTGTCAGCCATGTACGTCTTTGTCTGGACTTTGACTTGGACATTTTGCCTCCTACTTTTAATCTAAGTCATTCTGTTCTGCTCAAGCTGAACACGTGCCGTCTTTTCTCAGTCTTTTGCCGCTTTGAACAGAGTTTCTTTAAGAAATGCTCTGCATTTTTGCTCCAACCATCTCCATTGAGTCACAAGCATTCATGTAGCACTATGCTCTCACTACCAAGTTTCAAAGTGGGACCAGCATATTCAGGATGGCGTACAGTTTTAGTTTCATGTGCAACATGAAACTAAATGTAGGTTAGCTTTGGTATGGTGACAAATTGTTTTTGCTCTTTTGGATATTCAGATTTTAGCACCTGTGCTAAGGATCTGTGCAGCTCTTCCAGAATTACCATCAACTTATTATTTTATTTGAATAGCAGTACATTAGCAAGTGACATATTTTATTCCATAAATAATTATTCATGGGCTCTGCTTCACTGTTGTTTGGTGATAGAAAAAACTACTGGCAGCTTTCAGTTTTTGAGATAAAAAGAGATGGTAAAAGGCAGACTTAAGCATCAAGAGCTTTGTTTCAGGAATATTTATCACAGCATGCATTCTGCATGGTTATGAGCTCCTGAGTTAGTATAAGACTTGAGTCTTGCAAAATTGCATGTTTGTGAAAAACAGATGTGTGAATGAAACTGTCAGATTGAATTATTAGCAGTTAGCAGCATAAAAAAACAACAAAATGCAGTTGAATAGAGCAGCTCATATGTCATTAGTAGACTGGTGGAGGTTTCGGAACAAAAATGGAGACGCAAAAGTGCATAAAAATCTGAGAAAGGGAGGGAAATGGGGAGCAAGATAAAATGAGACAAGCTGAACCGAAAGAGAGTGTGAAAATGCGATGGGAAAAAAAAAATCATTCATTGTTGAAAACAGGGGAGAATAAAAGAGGAGGTATTCAGAGAGAAGCAGAGAGGGTGGGAGGAAAATGGTGCTAAGTATTATATCCTGCCACTTTCCATAGTGTCTAAAACCAAAACTGCTCTGCGGAAGCAAAGGAGCTTTAATAGGGTAAAGACTGTTCTGGGAAGGGGAGAAAAAGGAACAGGATTAAGAGAAACAAAAGGGTCAAACACACATTGTCAGGAATTAGCTATCTGCTCTGAAAGCAAGTTGAAAAATGCATGTATGATAAATGATTGGTTTGCACCCTCAAGTTTTTAGAATTTGTAGATTGTGGTCTTATAAAGTTCTAGTGCGTGGCCAGCAACAAAGATCAAGATGCAAAAAAAAAAAAAAATTGTATCTGAAATTACCGTCTTTAGCTTGTCGAGCAAACAGCACATGGATTGATGCCAAGACGGCAACATGCAATAAACTGCATGCGAAAACCCCATTTTTCACTGTCGCCTGGTGAATTCTGCGAGCTTTCCAATACAGCCACCATTATATTAAGATGTAGCACTGGTCGTTAGAGCTCTTCCTCTGGGGCACTTTAGAAGTTGCCCGAACTGCCAGTCTGTCACTTCAGGGTGTTAAAATACCAGCCTTGGAGCAGATCAATACTGTCTGCTATGCTGCCACCCCTCAACCAACCTACTGTCCCTCTAATGTCTCCATTTCCACACTCACTTGCCGAAACAGAAGTTGTGAAAGCTGCATCAGCTGCATGGAGGAAACATAGATTCATTTTCCAAGCCACAACTTGAAACAGGAACAATTAAGGTGCACTCATTTAATCATACTGCCGGTAAAAAAAAAGAGGAACTGAATATGTCTTTTTTTTTTTCTCAGTAAAAAAATATTTCTTTTGACATGAAAGACACACCAGATGCCTTTAACAGCCCAAGCAGTCCACACATACAAAGAAATAATAAAAAAATAGTCCATAAATTGTGGACAAACTGTATTTTATTTTTGATATCAATCCTCCTTATTCAAACTTGAAGTTAAATACGTTCAATTTGACTTAATCTTTAACCAAATAAACGGTAAGGGAGATTATTATAAATGTCCCCATGATAAACCTAATCAATGGTTTTGTTTTCATGGCCATTAGGATCTTAATGTGGCTTGGATGATATCCGTGATGCTTCTTTTTATGCTCTTAATGTCGCCCGTGGTGACAAGCCCAACATCTAGTATAAAAGAAACGGTTAGTTTTTAATTAGAAAACTTCATTAAAAAGGGAGGAAAATATCAAGGAACAATTGAGCAGTTCCACTGATGAGATTAAACAATCCCCCTCCCCCCCGATGAATGTACAGGAAAGCTGTGTAAAATTTCATCCTATTAGCCACTAAGATGTGTGGCTGTGTGTGTGCAGAACTGAGGGACATCGAATAATATCCAGCAGACCATGACATTAACTAATTAAACAAGCCGGTGCTGAATGTGGTTATAAATTGCTCAGGTCAAATGGTTGTAAGCCACTTCATTCTGGGACATACTTTGCTTGCAGAATTCATCTTTTATATTGTTGATATCAGAAAATAATTTTAAAAAGTGTATTTTTTTTGTTGTTGTTGTTTTCTTTAAAATAGTGATTTCTTACAACCCCTCTAATTTACTGGAATAGAAACGGTGTGGTTATGGTCATTCCCAATGCAATTAACAAGTTAGCATCCACTGTGTGTTAACCAGAAACACAGCGCCATCTCTATTGAATACAAGTCATCAAAAATATATAGACTTGTGACACAAAAGGTCATAAATTTCAATACTTCAATTCTTCTGAAAAGTAGAATTTTACAAAAAAAAAAAACAAAAAAAAAACAGTAAAAATATAATTTATTCAAAATACAGTCTACCTAATCTCAACCAAGAGAACCATTCAAACTAAAGGAGCGGTATATTTAGTAGCAAAAATATACACATTTCTGAATAATGTGTATTTGTTCCTACACATCATCACTTCGCCCACATAAAGACAAATCCCTTAAGAAAAATTCATGTTTCTGTTTCTACTTACCTTTTGACCTTACTTTGTTCTGTGCTTGCATGCAAATGAGCGAATGAACATTTTTTCCATCATGTCAAATTAATTTAAAAATATTCTATATCAACAATTTTTTTTAAAAATCTAAATTCCTTAAAAAAAAATAAATAAATAAAAGGTTTGTACACACATTAAATATGTAAGCACATACTCAGACATGCATGGGATTTTGACTCCATTATTCATAGAAAAATATCCCATCTGATTAAAGGAGTTGGATAAGTTTTTGTTTGACTTTTATCTGTTTACATAAGAGCACAACACCTCAAAGCTAATATCTCAAGAAGCAACATCCACAATATTAACTATTAATATAGTCCCTGTGCACCTTGAAGCATGTGGAAGCTGTACACCTCAGCAAGCTGAGGCTGTCAGTTGTTGCGTAGGTAACATGGGTTTGGCCTTTTTCTGTCTGTAACCTTGACAATCGCCCCTTTTTAAAGGCCTTGCATTATGTTTAGCTTTGAAAATACCTCCCGACTATTTCCATAGCTATTCTCAAGGTTTTCCTGCAGCGAACACAAATCACCTGCCTGAAAACCCCGTCAGCCACACAGTTCAAAGTTTTCTAGTGTACTTCCCCTTTACAGTCAGTAAAAGAGATTCAGATGAGATCCAGTTCTTTTATATTTCTCTTCAGTGTTTGCATATGCTGTATTCCCTATGGCATGAAGAGCTGCTTTTATTTTTTTTTTATTTTTTAAGTATATTGTGACACGTTAAGTCAAACTGCTGACTGATGATAAAAATAAACAAAAGTTAGAATTAATATTTTTGTATCCATATTGTTCAGCTCTTTTTTATGTTAATTAGACTGCTGATTATGTAGTTTTTTTGTTTTTATTTAACCATCTCATTTATTTGAAAAAAATGTGTAAAGAAGGTTCAAACAAAAACAAAGCAAAACTGTGTACTTATGAAACTTGATCAATCATTTGAAACTTTTCACATTTAAATTTTTAGTAAAAAGAGATTTTTTTTGTTTGTTTGTGGGGTTTTTTGCCATTTCAAAATTACAGTGGACCTTTGGTATTCACGGTGGCTAGGGGCCACAGTTTTCTACCCGTAAATTAAATCTGCGATTACTTGAGATCCTTCTAAAAGTGCTCACAACTCCCTACTTTATTAACTCAAACCCCAAAAATACCTTAACATGCATTATTAACAACAGTGAAGAAACGTCTTAGCAGTACAACAGAAGCTAACATCAGTGTTCTTCCTTATTTCTGCCAATCAACGTCAAGGAAAATTATGCAAATGCCAGCCAAAAGCATGTCAAGTGGCATTGTGTTGAATTATTGAGCTTCCTGAGCTGCATCTTCTTTAAAAAATTTTCAATCTGAACAATAAAAAAATGTTAGCAAGAATTATTTATGAGTAATTTGTGGTTACATTTCACAGAAAAATCTGTAAATAGGCAGGGTTCCACTGCATGCACCATTTTGTGTTGTTCTGTCTCAGAAAATCCCAGAAAATACAAAGAAGATTGTTATAATATAATGTGGAAACATTCAAGAGGCTTATTTTTGCAAGACACTTTACTGAATCATGCAGTTCAACTTTCTTCTTTGAATTGGTTACTATAGACTTAGTAATCACATGCCTTCAGAGAGATGAAAGGTAAAATTGGGTGTGTGAGAAAGAACGCAACAGATGACTGTAGTAGCTGAGTGTTTCACGTGAAAAGAATAAAAGAATGTAGAGATGCAAACAGCTTAAATTAACTCTTATCAGATGTTTTCATCACTCTGCCCGAGTTTGAAGGCAGGTGTTCCAGGGGAGGAAATGAGTTTTCAGAGGACAAGATGAAATTAATAGGTGTTAGAGCACAGCTAGATGCAACTTTACCTCGTTTGAAGAGGAATATTTTACAAACAAGTGAGATGATAAAGTCATGAAATGGGGGGGGAATGAAAGTGAAGGGATAAAAGGAAAGATGAAGAGAGAAGTATTTCCCCCTCAGGCTGATTTAGCTATAAATATGTGACTCATAATGATTTGCAAATTAGGGCAACTGTTTTTTTTTCCCACCACTGTACTCTCTCTCTCTCTCCCCCTTTCTGGTGCTTTTTCTTCCACTCTCTCTTGCTCTGTGATTATCCATAAACTCTATCCTTCCCTCTAAATTTCTGGGTGAAAATGTGCATGTTTATCTGCATGTGCATGAACTCTAGTTCATTAACAAGGCTCGAGTCTGCAGGGGATCGACGAGAGGAGGAAAGCACCCTAGACAGACACTACTCTCGTCTTTTATCTGGCCTCGCCAATCGCTCGCAGATCTTATCGCCGACGTCAATAAAATGCTCGGGGCAGCGTACAAAGGTATGAGGGGAAGGAAAGAGAATACAGATGATAAGAAAGGAAGGATAAAAAAAGACAAACAATGGAGGGAGGATCAGAGAGAGGATGAATGAGAGAGAGGGTTTTTTGCAGGACTAAAATAGACCAAGTCAAATGAGAAAACTAACAAACCGTATCGAGCACTGGGAGAAGTGCGCAATGGTGTGTGTTGGTGTAATTCACTGCTAGCCTTATAAGTTGATGTGCAGAGCCTATTTTTTGTATTTTTTATATATATACCTCTTGAACTTTTTTACATTTTGTTATGCCACAAATCTGAATCAACGCTTTGCAGACTTGCAACGTTCGAATGCGAGTCTGAACAGGCCCGTAACTTGCAAAACAATTCAAGTTTGAATTGAACTAGGGAATTATGTTCCAAATTGTAAAATGTTTGGATGCCACTGACTGATGGAACAGCTTTTCTTCAATCTATAATCTGAAAAGCGTATCCGGGTGAATAATGCTGCCAACACTGTTTTATTTTACTTGTGGAATAAAAATCGCACATTAGCATATGTTCTGTCCCTGGCGTGGATTGTCCCACAGTTTATCTTTGTTAAAATAACTATTTAACTCTTCACTCTTTCAATTTTATCAGATTTGTGGTTGTGGCGTGAAAAAAAAAAAAAAAGGGTGAAACTATGAATATTTATAAAAGGCAAAGATAGGTAAAAGCTGAAGCAGTGAGAAATAAAAAGCAAAACTTATTAATTTATAGAATTTGGGGGGAGGATCCTGAAGACATGGCCATCATGAATGACTCTAGATGCAAAGCCACGTCTGCTCGTCTCTGTTCGTTTGCGAGCTCTCGGCCTCAACTCCCCCGGTCTTCAAAGCGGATTTGAAACTCTGGTGGCAACAAAGTGGGTTAGCAACTTTGCCTCTTTTCCTATCATCTTCTCTTTTCCCTCTCCTGCCTAATTCCCCGTGAGAGAATTTTGACTTTCAGCCGTAACGTTTGGGAAATCTTCAGTGGCCAAAGTGCCGTTTCAGCCACTTCGCCATACTCTCCAGAATAAAACCTGAGGAGAAAGTTCCCAAATCCATGTAACCGGATTTACAAGGCGCGCCAGCGCGTCTTGACGTGGTTCTCAGACCTCCGTGTACAAATATGTTTCTGACCTAGTTAAGTCTTCGCCCCTCTCTTGTGTGAGCAGTGATCCACAGATGCTCCTCTCTGCTCACAAATCAAGTCAGACAGTGTAACTGACCTTGGAGCTCATGCAAGAGACCCCGCGAAGGCTGTACGAGGCTGACCCTGATTCTGGAAGACGTTTATTTTCTAACCGGCTTCAGCGATGACTCATTCTTGTTTTACATCATACTTGTTGTTGACAACGCCACATGATAGTTTGCCCTTTCATTCTGGACGTCACAAAAACGATGGTTTAATTACCTTTTTAAATCTTTTTTTGTTGTTGTTGTTTCTTCTGCAAGCCTCTATAAATATTTTAAAGTATATATCACATGACTATTCATGTATGTTTAACATGATGTACACACAATTTTTCATCAGAGTATGAGTTTAATCCAAACCTTTTTCCTGCAGTTATTTATTGCCAGCATGAGTCTCGGGCATGGAGCAGCTCAGACAAACGTGCTTAGAATTGCCAAGACATGTTACATTTGATTTTAATATTAAGATGACTTAAATTGGATGAAGAAAATGTTTGTTTTTTTTCTCTCCTAAAACAAAGGTTAAACAAAAGGCTCAGTTAGCATCGCCCCAAGGGACATTCGTCAATCCTGCCGATTATTTCACACCATAATAATGTGACCAACGCCACAGTTGTTACATTGTTAGTGAATATAGTTGCCTTTTCCACCCTCAGAGAGCAGAGAAGTGACTATTTTTAATTTGGATACCATAAACTGCCTGTTTTGTTTTTTTTTATTTTTAATTTTTAAAGTTATATCCAATAAATGCATGTGTGTAATGCATTTAGTTGATGAGTTAATGAAATAGAATATTTTTGTAAACTTAATTTCATTTATTGAATATAAGAAGGTGACAAACACACACAAAATATAGAAAATAACTTTTTCATAGCACTGTATGTAAAATAATGTTTTTTTCTACTGAAATACAAACAAAACTACAGTTATTTTACTTCAATGGTGTTGCTCATAATAACCATGTAACAAAATGCTCATTTCATTACATCCTTAATGCTGATCTGCAGAGAGAGTGGGAAAAGATTAGTTTGAAAACTATTCTGTGTAAAACCCCTGAAGTGCCTCTGACACCTCACAAACTCGATGTAAGTTTACTTCTGGTGTTCATCAAATATTTAACCCAACCACGTTTCTCACCTTTTCCCTCCTCCTTTCTTCACCCCAGTCTTTCCAGTGAAATGCCTTTCTCACGGTTCAGTTTTCTTCAATAGCTGCCAGTCTCCCCTCTTTTTTTCATTCATTTGCCTCTCTTTACTGCTCTTGTGTGAAACAAAGCAACCCATCTGTGATAGCGATAGGTACATTAGGCATCAGGGAATTTCCCTGTGGCTCTTTGTGGGTAGATGTGTGCATACGCGTTTGGGTGTGTGTGAAAAAAAAACGGTGTGAGTTGTTAACAGATATCATCTGATGGTCTCCTCCCAGGGGTCCAAGCCGTCTGCTGGGCCAATGAAATCCAGCCAGTTATGCTGCAGGCCCCGCTGGCAGCCAATCAAATGGGAACGGGGACACGTATAGATGACAATAGGGTTTGGGGCGTCAGACTTCAACTCAACTCATTGAATGTGAAAGGATCCTTGAAACAATGAATTGAGACGAGAGGAAGTCTATTCAGTCTTTCTCTTCTATCCTGCATCTTTGTTGTTCAAGTGTTTACAAGATGTGAGGGAAGTGAAATTATTAACCAAGTTTCGACAATAGAAAAGCAAAAAAATAATATAATTTTCCCCCCCTACTGGTCAGAGTAGATGGCTTGAGGGAATGATGAGCTTTTCCACACTGGACCATGGAGACCAGTCATCAACATATAAAGTCAGCCAGAATGTGGATGAGTGTATCTGGGTTAATTATGACTTCTTAATATGGATAATTATGTTTCTGAGCAGTTTGAGGTGAGGTGGGTTCTTCGTGTTTATTTTTTGAAGCGCATTGAAGTCCTCATATCCATCATGAAGGACCCGAACTCAGTCATGAAAAATCTCATCACCAAATGTCGTGGTAGCTTGTTGTGGTCTATCTCGCAAAGAATAAGAGAGTTACCAACTTTTAGATGCATCCCTGCTCCTACAAACCTGAATCAAATGACTCAGTTCAATAGGATGGGCATTAAAACCCAAATATTGGCACTGATCAAACCCATATCAAATTACTGTGTCTTTCAAACACTGTTTGTAAAACATTCTAATATATTTGAAACAGAAAAGTCATTCTTATTTCTTATTTTTCACAAAAAAACAATATTGTTGAAATGTTCTACCTTTCACACGAAGAATGTCGGTGCACCCCAATAACGTAGAAAATCTACAGTACGCACTATAGAATTACCAGAACAGAAAAAGCATAGTTAGCTCTTCATCCATGCCTTTATACTCGAAATATATGTTTAGGCAATCTGAAGGATGATGTCATTGTTATTGTGCAATCGTTTTTGGTTTTTTCCATCACTGTATTTCTTTGTGCATGAGAGACAAAAATTGATATGCCACTTGTTCATCAGTGGCAACATTACTAACTATTATCACTGTTGGATGTAATAGCTATTTCTTGCCTTCTTTCCTCACAGGCTAAGCAGCAGTTGTCCCCTGCTGGGTAAATAAAGGAAAACTATAAAACCGATAGAGGTTTTTTTGCTCTGACCAAGAAAAAAAAAAAAAAGAAAAAACCTCCACCCATAAGAATAGTCATTTCCACAATATTCAGCATATCTCTTCCCACACTGCGTCACCTATTTTTCTCATCTATCCTCACCTCGTCTCTGCCCTCTGCTCATTTATCTTCCTGCCACTCATTCCACCCATTCCTTCTGCCCTCCCAGCTCTTTTTTGTCCTCTTCAAAGTAGGTCTCCTGGTGTCAGTGTCTCTCAGTGGCAGCGGTGATGAATCACTCATATTGCCGGCATGGTTAGCGATTACCATCACAGCTGCCTGATTCATCTCCGAGGGGGAAACTATCAGCACATTATGTTGCATTGATTTACCCCCAAATTGGTGTGCGTCAGGGCAGAAGAACGGCTTTTTATGACGGGGGATGACATGTCCTTGGTACTGTTTTATGTCTCACCATCTAACTTTTTATTATTGACTGAGTAAGTCGATTAAAGAAAAACCTCTGTCTTTTTTTTATTTTTATTTTTTTACCAAAATAAGAAACTTTATGTAGTCCCAGCCAAAATGTAACAGGGTCTCTGAGTATTTTTAGCTGAAAATTAGGGCTCTAAGAAGATCACAGTTTTTCTCGCCAAGGCAACTTTTAAAGGAAACACTGGATTGTGCCTTTAATTTATGAGCATCATTTGGCACCTTTAACCCACATCAGATGCAGAGTGCTGAGATGCCCTGAGACAGGACAGCGTACCAGACTTCAGTAGTAGTTTTGTCAGGATCATTTATGTTTCTAAACAGAACAGGTTCTACAGCTGTACCATGGTTGCCAACCATTTAAACTTCAGCTACCAATCAAAAGCTTGGTCTTAAAAGAACAAGAGTAATTTTATGTGTGTCTTTTGCTGCCCTTTAAAATGATAGTCCTGGCTGGCTAACAAGATTTAACTACAAAAGTATTAAATAAGCTTACCTTAGCTTTAAAGGAAACAAGTTATCAATAATGTAAGGAGACCATTAGCCGTTAGCCAGTCACATTTCACAACATCCTGTTTGTATCAAAAACTCAAAATCTCAAACTCAAGGAGACTGCTGGAACCGGAACCAGATTGAACAGAGATGAATTAAAACACAGTGTAACATTTTGGTAAATGCTCACCTACCCAAAACACACACACACGTTCACCACGACCCAAAAAACAACTAATCCAAATGGTTGGAGATCATCACACACACACACACACACACACGCACACACACACCCCCACACACACACACACACGCACGTTAGAACTATGTCAACGTGGACTGCTTACTTTGATGCTAGATCCTGTCTTAATTGGACAGCCAAAACATTTATTCTGTTTGTAGAAAAAAGCGAAGACGGGTAATATCACTTTTGAATCAGACATGCAATGAAAATGTCAACTTTTACTCTCGAGGTTAAAAAACTTTTCCCAGCCTTAAAAATCGCCACATTGTGCATCGGCTACTTTCTAAATTACTAATTGTATTTGGTATGAGTTTGGAGAGGCATCCATAGTTCTTCCCAAAAATGATATAAAATTTTACTGATAACTAAAAATGCAATTTTATACATCTACGTCCTTATCCTCACATGGCTATAAATGGACGTCCCTATGCTAATGTAAGTGTGCGATTCAAGACATTTTGTTTTCTCGCGACCTGTTTAGTGAGTGGTCCTCGGTTCTTTTTGTGCTGCGGTTTACGTTATGTTGTTTGTGTCTTTGGAATGAGCTCAGCATGATCCACAGCCCTCTGGCTCAGGCACACACAATACGTTCAAACTCTCACACACAAACACAGAACTTCCCTTAAGTAAGCCCTTACCCTTTGAAGCTGGTTGTGTGGATGCGCTCACAGTCAACGCTGTGAGACCACAATTTTTACACATTAATGCACATTTAAGTAAATGTGCATTGGTGTGTTTGATGTCATTTGTGTGCATTTGTTTTATTTGGTTTGCGGTTTTGGTTGCATGTACACTGCAATTTTAATCATGTTAGCAACTTACACAACAATTCTTGAGGAAATTGTGTAATTCTCAGCTTTATGAGAAAATGTGTGAAATAAAATACAATGCAATGTCAAAGAAGGTGTAGCAACAGGCTACATGGTATGGTAGACTCCAGCATGGTGCAAGCTACTCCTCCAATCAAAAAGTGTTTCTTAATTCAGCTCATGTTCATAGTTCACTACCTAAACTATTCTTAAGACATGACATTTATTTATATCCCTCAGGAAAGGAAAGCATTTTAACATTTTACATGTGTCACATGTATTATTCATAATGGATCCAGCTCTCTTCCTCTTTTTTTTATGGGATAAAATGCTAATCCACATGACCAAATTTCAACAAAACTCCCTTCATTCACATAAGTTTTCCCGCTTTGGATGTCAGAAAGCAAAAAATATGCATAACTGAGACAAGAGAGTCAATTTGTTTTTATCTTGCAAAACAAATTGCAAGAGCACTCCTGTGTTCTTAGCTCAACGCTCAGGAGGAGCGTGGCAAATATCACGGTCGGACAGCGGAGAATCTGGGGGGAGAAACCACATACACATGCAAAAAAAAAAAAAAAATGTAGTAGTTGTGTGATCCTGGTGGACTAGTAAAAAAACTTGTGGGGTTCAACTGATCCCATCCTCTTAGAAATATAGGCAGTGGGTTGGTTGAGGCAAGTTAGGAAGAAATAGACCCTGGAAAGGGAGTCAGTCAAACTACAGGTACAGAGTCTAAACCATTGGACTTTTTTGAGAATCGTGTAACTGAGAAAAGAAGGCAAGTGCAGAGAGACAAAGAGAAAAAGGAAGAGAAAGAGCGAGAGATGACTTTTTTTGTTGTTGTCAGCGTTTCCCATGGGGACTTGACTGCTTGTTAAAAAGTCCTGACAATGAAACGACAGCAATAACAAACAGACACTCTATACACATGCACCCATTCGTTGTCCCGGCATGATAAACTTTGAATAAGTCTCTTCCTCTCCCCATGTCTGTTATCTGCTATAATGGACTGCTTCTACGCCAAACATATTCCATCTGTGACGTCAAATAGAGCCTTGCTAATTATCTCTTTGAGTGTCACTGTGTGTCTGTTTGCCTCTCTGTAGCTCAGGGCTTTTGCTCTCTGTAATTATTATCCAACACAAACAAAGGATATATGCTGTGCTTTACATGAAAACACGCTTTTAAAGTGCTTATTCTTTAATACAGTGAAGTTTTGAGATCTGCTTATTGCTCTCATACTCTGTAATTTAGAGAAAAAAAAAAGTTAAGTACGATTTAGAAGGCTCATAAGGCGTTCGCTGAAGAAATTCAGAGTAAATGAAAGACGTGATTTCGCCAGTGAGGTTAGTGTAATGTTTTTTTTTTTTTTTTTTTTTTTTTTTTTCATTTTCCACCACATAAAAAATACCGATATGCTTCATTTTTGTGCTGGTTTATCCAGCCCTTTTAATAAAACTGCTCTGGTCTTATGGTCGTCACAATACTATCAGCATAGTTTAAATTTACGGCAATGGCTTTCCAGTTCAAAAAACACACGTTATCAACATTCAGTGCCTATAAAAAGTATTCACCCCTTCGGGTGTTTTATCCTTTTGATCGCTGCTGTAAATAATCATTAACAAAATGTTAATTTTCATTTAGAAAATACCACAAAACCATTTAATGTCAAAATGAAAACAGATTCCTATGAAATAATAGTAAATAAAAGAAAAAAAAAGCACGTAACATAAAATAAGTGATTGAATAAATAATCACCCCCTTTAAAGTGACTGACCTAACTGAACGGAGGTCAAGCCAAGTGGTGCTAGCAGTCTCACAGTGAGTGGACTGAGTGTGCCTCAAGGGTTTCCATACACACCTTTACAGAAAATGTATTTTCCAGCAAGGCAATTACCTGAAGCATCCAGGTAAATCTACAAAGAAAAAGCTTAGGATCTCCTAAACGCTGACTTGAAGGGGGTGAATATTTATGCAATTTTTATTTTTATTTTATTTAGAAAGCAGCTAAAAGCAGTGATTGTAAGATCTACAAAAATAGCAATGTGTGACTCTATTTTCTTTGGGTACCATGATGACATCACATTGTCTTTGCTACTAGACTGGACGGGGATCCATATTTATATTGCCACCACACAGAGTGAGGGGGAGGGTGTGGGAAGTTCAAACAAAAGTAAAATTCACTGCTTAAAAACTGCAAACTGGGGGAGGGGGGTCAACCTTTCACCAAGTCTCTATAACAACCATCTGGCGGTAATCTGTAAGGCATGTAAGAAAAATGCCATCATGAGTATTGTGTGAAGTTTGCAAACTCTCGTGTTATTTTAACTTGAACCATTTGCTCCTGTCAGAGTAAACCTCAGCTTTTCAGTCGGCTTTGGCGTAAAACAACTATGTGGGAAAACTTTCAATCAGCTAAACTTGACTCCATTGCCATATAACTTGGACTATGTAAAATTGACTTTGGATCTCTTTCCAAAAATGCTTGGATTAAATTCAATTGTATTTTTGTAAGTAACTTGGATGTACTTGTTATGTAAAGGGCCTTAAGATGGCATCGATTGTGCATTAGGGGTGTATAAGCTGCATTTAATAGAACAGATAAGGCCACCTCATGTGGCCGTAGCTGATGTTGGAAAGCAGATGCTATTTTGATGATGTCAACCTGATATATCTGAGTATCTGTTTAATTCCCTTATCAAGTACACACAAAAAGCATGAAATGATTTAGCTGGAGCGACAATGTAATTGCTAATGTATGATGTCTCGTGAGAAGCTGTGTTAACATGCATAATGTGTTCTATGTAAGTAAATAATTACATACGGCAACACAATCTTCAGGTTTTTTTTTATTTTTGTTTTTTTTTTTAAATGCAACATGTTTGCATAAACAGCAAAAGCACTATAAGCGCACCTCATTATGTTGTGCTGTGATATATTAAATTTTTTTGATATGTCTATCAAAACAAAGAAACAACCTGCTTTAAATCCAAACAATATTTGAAATGTGAATTGTGATTCCAACATTACGTAACATTACGTTGGCTGTAGCTTCCATGGGTTGAATAAGGATTGCTGTTGACTTGGCATTTCAGTTGGTTTCCACAGATATGTCCTCCTCTTTTGTTTTGCTCTGGCTATTTTTAGGCCTGTCTGTTTATATTTAGCAATTGGCCACTGACGATTTTTATGTTTTCTTTATTTCTTCCTTCCCCTCCTACCCACTTTCTCCTTCTTTTACCACAACAGAGCTGCTAAAGCCAGCAAATGAAAGAGTATCTGCGGCATGTAGAAGCGATAGAAGGATATTGATGGAACGAATATTTAGACGTTCGTCATATAAGCTTTATTCCCACCCCCCACCCAAACTCAATGCTCAATTCTTCACAGCCTCATCTGTGTGTTTGCTTCTGTGATTAGACCGGGTGTGTGTTTTGAGTGTATGTGCGTGTGAACAGACCAGACAGTGCATGATGCTATCGGCAGCAGAGGATATGAGGACTGCTATTTTTAACTCGTCTCCATCTCGGTGTAGACTCCGTGTCCTGCCTCGTGGGGTAGGTGTGTGTTTGTACGAGAGTCGCTTTGGGTATGCCTGATATTCTGCAACAGTGTGTGAAGTTTAAAAGTGGGAAAACAGAATGGGGAATGTGTTAGACGGGGCGTAAGTGACAGGATATCTGTGTGTGAGTTTGTGGTTTTTGTGTGTGAATCCCGGTTGCTAAAAGTGTGAGGGGAAAGCAGACATGTCACACTTGACAAGGGTAAAATGAGAGGCAATGATTGACTGTTTTCCGATGTCACGGATTGTGAGCTATCCCAATTAGGAACAATAAAACGCTCCGCTCGCTCCTTCGGTACTTTTTTTCCACTTCCTTTGCTGCAGTATCTTCTGCCTGTGTGCCATGTTTGCATGTCTGTGAATATTTCACTTGCAAGTGCATGTTCTCCTTAATCGTTTCTCTTTATTTTAAACACACCTGACACTCTAAGCGCACCTGGCTATTAACAGATTTCATTCCCCTGTCTGTTTATCCTTCAGAAGTATTTTTTTTTTTTGTAACATATGCAACTGCAAGCATTTCTCAAAGACTTTAGTGTATATATAGGTGATAGCATCATGCAGTTGTTGAAGATTTTGCACCTGCACGTCCGTGAAGCAAATCTCCTGATCACCAAATCTCCAGCTAGAGTCCGCATCCTGTCGGACACCATTTGATCAAATGCTTCAGTGCTTAAATTAAATCAGTTTGACATAATGTATGCATTGTTGCATGGTGGATTATTTTGTTGGAAAGTATGCTCAAGTGATACTAACTGCCCCTAAATGGGCTGCAGAAATATCCGCCGCACAATGGCACCAGTGCCACCACCAGTGTGAAGTATTGATCCATGCCTTCCTTTTGTTCTAACCCTACTGTTTAAATGTTGCAATTAAAATTGAGACACATGGGACCAGGCAATGTTTTTTTTTTTTCCAGGCCATTATTGTCCAATTTTGGTAAGCCATGGTGAACTGTACTTTTAATTTCCTTGACTTAGTCGACTGGAGTGGTCCCTCGTGTTTTCGTCTGCTGCTGTAGCCAGCAGCCTACAACCTTTTGATACGTTGAGCTTTTAGAGAAATTATTCTGCGTGTGTTTCATCGACTGTTCCCTTCCATTATCTTGAACTCGTCTGCTCATTATTTTCTGACCCTTGACATAAATTAGATCTTTTCATCCACGCAACTGCCTCTGACTGGATGTTTTGCCTTTTAGTCCCTTACCGTACTTTGTAAACCTGAAAGATGGCTGTGAACAAAAAAAAAAAATCAGTAAATCAGCAGCTTCTTAAACACTTAGACCAACCACAACACATTCACACCTTTCTCTTCTGTTTTAACTTCAGGAAGTCATTCTTACCACATATAGATTTCTAACCTCCAATTGACATTGCTCGCGTCTCCGCTCTGCCAATTACTGCAGTAATTACGCACCCATTATAGTATATGGGAGTGTTTACACTGCCCACGCATTACAGTGTACCTCTGTGTCACCTTTTTATGCTGTATATATGTGTGTGCTTTAAAAATCTTCTTTTTATTCACAATCTTTACTGGGAAAATGATTAAATCAACACTGCATAAACAGTAGAATCAAACTGTTCTATGTATGTCAAAAAAGCATAAAGTATAAGCAGACAATCGTCTGATTGTCTCCTGATTGTCTCCAGTAGATAGTAAGGCAGAAAACTTTGACCTCCTTCTGTATATTCCGTGACCGGCCATGTGGACAGCTCTCTGTACATTGCAGCTCGGTGTGGGAGTTTCTTCTGCCGCAATGACGAACACAGGGACTGACAAGTCTTACACCATGACCTCCCTCCTTTCCCACCGTGCTCAGCCATCGCTTCTTTCAGCTTCCACCACACACACGCAAACAAACAAATGCGCAAAAGCGACAGACAGACAAATTCTCCAAAGAGCGTTTGAGTGAGCCTGAGCGGAGACTGAGGAAATCTCACATACAGATATAATATCATTAAAGAACACTCACGGATCTTTATCTACAGTAGCGGGAATGAAACGGGAATCTGTTTTGCTTATTTTCTCCCGGTGACAAATGCAGGCAACGATGGAATCACATCTCACAGAGAAGCTATCAAGACGGGGGGAAATGCTATCTCATAAATGTAGCAAAGAATGATTAAATGCAGCAATGTAGCAAACAAAGACGTGCACATTTAGAAGAATATACTTCACCTCTTGTACACACATGCATATTCTGTTTCAAAATATCAGTAGGAATTAGATACTTGGATAACCATTCAGCAAATCCTCCTTCCAGATGTCGCTTTTTCCATCATTTATCCCTGTGAAACCACATGTATGAAATTAATGTGAATTAATGCTGCTGTAAAATGCATATACTATCTCTTAAGTGTTGCTGTCATATGAACCAGCTGAGACATACATTTTCTTCTTTTTTTATGATATTATTTTCCAAGACTACTTCGAAAATGAATGACTTTCTACTGAAAGTAGAGGTTAAGCATTTGGTTTTGATAAAGTGAACTTTACAACACATTGATGCGCAGTAATTGTCTGGTTTCCGTTGTGTTTCCAAGTCTTAAACTTGTAAAAATGTATGTGCATTATTGAAAATGCTTTAAATCCTGCAGATGTTTAGCATAAGCAGTGCAAAAGTCTTACTGCTGAAACTTGGAGAACCTAGTAAAGTTTTATTGACAACTTTCAAGAGTAGGATGGATTACTACTTGTGTTGCCAAGGCAGTTCAACACACCCATTTGAAAACATTTTTCCCAGATGGGGCAGTGGTCATGCTCATCCTCTTTCTATCTTGTGTCACACATATGACTCGATATATAGCCATATTTAGACTCGTTTGCCCTGTAGTTGTTGTGTCCTATTGGGCAAGACACTTCACCCACCTTGCTTACTGCTCTGGATTTGATAAAGCACTGCATAAGTAAAGACCATTTGTCATTTTAATAATCTGGGTTCTGTCTCCAACAATCAATGAGTAAAATGCTGGGTAAACCCCAGACAGGTTCCTCCTCCATCACAGAGCCCTGAAAGCCACTAATATGCAATTTTAACAAAGTCATCAACAACGCCGAAGGTTAGATATTCTATAATAACTAACTTCCAGTGGCAACTTGCTGAAGTGGGCTAATTCAGGATAGCTTGTATGTAGTCAAGAGGACATTTTTAAAACACTCCCACTTTATTATTTTTTTTTTACTTATTTTTTTGTTTTTAGCATTTATTATGTTTGAAATAAACAAATAAACTTAAGTTAATGCTGAGTGAAATTGCTATGGCCAAAAGCCACCAGTAGGAGGAGCTGCAACCCTGGCATCAGCACCTTCAGTTGCTGTGTGGTCTTCAGATTATCTCAAGATCAGCACATACGCTGCTTTTTCGAATGAGCTTCCATGACATAGCAGCCTCATCCAAACCCTACAGAACGCCTTGCATCACCGAATGCAGTAAGGTATGATGCTACTGGAATTTAGAGCATAAAACGCTTCTACTGTCAGTCTGACGGACTAATTTTGGTTGCCAACAGAACAGCGCTTTCCCGACTGTGTTGAGTCAAGTGTAAAATGAGCCATGTGTAGAATTATGTTGTGTTTGAACGGTTCGACTAGGCCGCTTAGAGCTCAGTAAAATGAGCTTTTAAAGCTCCGTCATACAAACAGATTTTTAACATTTCAAACTACAGACAATATCAAGCTGCTGGCAAATATGGGAACGTTGGAGATGGCCCCTTCCAGTTCCGGCCTCACTCCACACCTTTACGCCAAGCAAAGTCAGGAAGGATGAAGAACCTTTGTGTGTGTAGGCGCTTCTTCAGAGCCCAAGTCGCACACTTGAGTCATAAAATGCATTTCTGTGAGAAAGGGAATTCCATCTGAAATCAGTGTCTGATCTGGAAGAATTGAGGAATATTCCCATAAACACGCTGGAGAGTTTCACGTGCAAGGCAAACATATCAATGCTGCTACAAATCCTTTCATTTCACTGCATGGATGATTAAAAAATATATATTAATAGGAGTTTTGCAAACTTCTATGAATGTGTTTGAGTTACTTGATCAAATATTTGTGGATAATACAGTTGACAGAAATAAGTCAAAAATTGTTGTGAACATATTTAAAACATGAACTGTGGAGTATGTTTTTTTCTTTTTGTAAACAGTGGGATATTTGAACTTGCTGTGATTTTAAATATGCTAATAGCCATAATTCACACACGTCGAGCTAATAAAGGCGTGTAATTACAAAACATCATTCACAAACAAGCACAATTACAGCAGTATTTCACCTGTTCATAGCACAGTTTGTGTTGCGTTTGATCGAAGGACACCTCATGACTGATCAGACTTTACTTTTGCACCATTAAGGACTTGGCATTTCAACACACAACTCAGCTGTATTGCGGTTTGAACAGCAGTATATAAGAGTTAGTGTAAAACCATGTTGTGAGCTATGCGATGGTTGCATATATGGCCTTAGTTGTGGTAAAAGTATCAAAGTGGAAAACGTTCATTAAACTGACACGTCTGTTTGTCCTGATGTCAGTCCTTCTTTCCTCCTTAGCATGTTTTGCATAATTCCACTCAATTTAATTACGCTTACATTGTAACGACACAATTTTAAATGCTACATGAATGAACGGAGACGATTTGCCCACATGTAATGGTGCTTCTCTGCACTGTCCACGTTCATGTCTGAGTTTGGCTGAATTAAGTGGGAAATGATTCTCAGTCAGATTTAATGGAGTGGATATTAGTGAGTACAACTCTCATTCCCTAGAACAAGGCCTGGAGTTCTGCAGCCCGTCTGTACCGCACCAATCCAATTTTGTCTTAATTGAATTGTTCGGAGCCCCTCGTCCATATATTTCCTTCACAGGAAGCTTATTACTTTCAATCTCTGCTTGTGTTTTTTTATGTGTATGGCTGTGGGAGCTGGGGAGTGTGTGTACCCACTTTGTGCCAACTTTTAAATGCTCTGTGTTTGATTGATGTTTCTGTGATGCAGTATGAACCTTGTGGATTAATTTGGGAGATGAAACCAAAATACAACTGATTACTCAAACTAATCAACCACCCCCGCCCCTCTTCTTTGTCCCACCTTTCTCTTCCTCACCATCCCTCATACTGACAGGATGTGAAGTCGACATTTTTCCAGTTTGGTGCTTCCATCCAGCAGGAGGCTCTGTTGATGCTGAACATCATGGAAGAGTATGACTGGCATGTGTTCTCAATTGTCACGTCAAAGTTTCCTGGATACCAGGAGTTCATCAACATCCTAAAAACTACAGTGGACAACAGGTAAGCTCATTAACTTTATATTTACTTGTTCACCAAAATGCTAAACTTTTTTTAAACATATCTAAACCGTTCCAACACGATCAATATGTGCAACATTTTGGGAATAATTGAGTGCTGAGATATTTGATGTCATAATTTTCCAACCTGGCAGCAAATGCAACTGCTTGGTGCTTCCTCTTTAAAAAAAAAAAATAATAAAAAATAATAAATAAAAAAAAAATATATATATATATATATATATATATATATATATATATATATATTGTATTGGAATCAAATCAGATTAAAAATAATAATTTGGGGGACTTTAACTGTTTCTGGTCATTTGTAGGGCTGCATGATATTAGACAATCATAAAATGGGAATGTATTTTGTGAAAATTCCAGTGACAAAATTAAGTGGTTTGGCTAAACTCTAGTCAGATGTACTGACTAGAGTTTTCAGAAGCAATGTTTGCAAGCCCACTGAAATAATTTGTTGCATTTTTCTTCAGCTCAAAGTACTTTTAATGAGATTCTAGAGTGACGTCCACAGTTTAGAGCTACCTCATTTGCCCATCTGTTTCTGCACACTGCCCATTAGCTGGCTGAAAGAGGACCACCACTCCAATCCGATGCAAAAAAGAAAAGAGCAAAAACAAATTGGCCTGTTTAGAAACCTTTCGCATAAATCATAATACTTATTAGAGAATACTAGACTCTCTAATAAGTGAGTAAAAAAAAACAATGTTGTACAGAGTAGAACAGCAAACTGTTAACCATCTACTTATTCCTACGCACATCCAAATTACAATAAAAAGATGCGAAAGGTGACATCATTATAAATATATCTAGCACATTTTTAGCAGTTGGAACAATTATTTATTGTCTCATTTAAATGAAAACATTTATAGCATGCTATTTTTATTTTTATTTTTATTTTTTTTTTGTTTCAATGCTGTGAAAACATTTTTTAAATAATATTGGTGACTCCTCGTCTTTTAAACAAACAACTGAGAGAAATTATGTCTAAGTTGTTGCCAATAATTGGTTTTTAATGTTGGGTTTAATCAGCAGGCCACTGGTCTGTAATTGACACAGTGAAAACTATTTCAAACCTTTCAGAGTTGCGTAACGACTTTGTTCAGATGCTGCTTTTACTCTATGGGATAAAACTTCCTCAGAATCATTTTAAAGGAGAGACTTTAATATTGACATTCCATTTAGCCTTAATATATTTCCCCTGACAATAAGCACCTTGCACCTCTTAAGAGTCTTGCCACAATGACCAGCGATATCAACTATAATGGGTAATTATGGCTGCCACAGCCAACACTTGAGCACAGTTAATCATCTATTAGTTAAATATTAACATTTTGCTCTTGTCCCCTTTATCGCCTTAGTTTTGTGGGCTGGGACCTGCAGAATATCATCACTCTGGATGCCGTGGAGGAAGACAGTCGCTCTCAGATCATGCTCAAGAAGGTCCAGTCTCCGGTGGTCCTGCTTTACTGCTCCAAAGATGAAGCGGTGTACATCTTGGAGGAGGCTCGCTCTCTGGGCCTGACTGGATTCGGTTACATCTGGATCGTGCCGTCGCTCACGACGGGGAACCCCGAGATAACGCCTGAAGCGTTTCCGTCGGGGATGATTTCAGTGTCGTACGACGACTGGGACTACCCGTTGGAGGCGCGCGTTCGCGACGGACTGGGGATCATAACGTCTGCCGCGGCAGCCATGTTGGTGGAGTACGGTGACATCCCAGAGGCCAAGACATCCTGTTACGGCCCGATGGAAAAGACATCAAAGCTCCCGCCCAGTGCACTACACAAGTAAGTATTTTTAATGGCTCTTCCTTGGCATTCACAATATTGCGTAGACTCAATTTAATTTAGTTTATGTGCAGCAACAACGAAAGATATCTGAAACATGAGACTGTGGATTGATCATAGTAGATCTTGGCAGTTCCGTTTCCTTCTTTTGCTGCTTTAGTCTCTTCAAACGTGACATTGATAAAAGGTAAATGGCCTCCACTTATGTAATGCTTTGTAAAGTCAGAGGACTCCACAGCGCTTAGCCACTCCTTCAGTCATTCACCCATTTACTGACACATTCATACACTGGTAATAAGGTACGTTGTGGCCACAGATGCCCTGGGGCAGACTGCCATTCATTTGGTGCCACCAGCCCTCTGACCTCTGACCTCCACCAGCAGTGTCTTGCCCAGTGACACCATGACATTGTGACTGAGACAGATAGATGGTTTCCTGAACCAGCGAACCACCAATTATAGGAAAAATCCATACTTCTTGAGCAACTCATTTTCAAAGCATATGTGTAATTTTAGCCACATTAAGTAGAGACAAAAGAGAGGTTATCCTATTTATTTCTCACTATAAATTTTACTGGTCTTTATTAAATTATACTGAAAAATCCATTTTATTATTTTTTTTTTCAAATATGTCTGGAAAAGCAGTCAAGAATCATTCAATTAGACAACCCAAATCAAATTTATTAAACAGTGTGAAATATTGTAGAATTCACAAGGTTTGTCTAAAGAAAGCAGATTGTTGATTTACTATTTATTCTAAATTTGTATATGACGGGTATGGGCTTCTTCTCATATTAATGTGTACTACTTTTCCTTTATATACATATATTCACTTCAATAATTTATTCTCAGGTGTAAAACAGTCGTAAATCTGTGCAGTTATCTTATGTAAATAAGATGAATAAGAACTACCCACGTCATCAGAACTGCAATTAATGTAACTGATGTAGAAAATAATGAATGGTCAGTGCATGAGATGTGAGCATTTCATGTTTATTTATGTACAACTTTCAGTAAAATAGTTAACTACAAGAAATATTGCACTATGTGCAGTGGTTATGCATATCTGTATGCAGTATATGCTGATGGATATGAAATGGAAGTCGGATTCGGAGAGATGGGAACTGAAAATCGCAAATGATCCCAGAGCTGCTGCCAATAAAATGCCAATGATTTCCCTGTTAGGAGAAAACAAACCGAGCTGCTTAATGCAAAATGCTCCAGTGAAAAATTCCTTGTTAAGTTAACATAAGAGAAATCACAGTGAATGTAGCCTTAATGTTTGACGTGCTCTATTGTCTGTTTTTTTCTTAAAGTGTGTCAGTTTGTCAGTCTTACATAAATGAGCCATTTCTGAAAATAGGCAATCACTGTTGGGGATATGATCGATGGGTCTAACTTTAGGAGAGAATTATAAAAAAAGACGTGGATGGAGTACGAAGGGGTAGCTTGTGATTTAGCTGGTGAAGAGTGAGGCAGAGGAGCAACTGAGATGGGATAACAGTGGGAAGCCACTACAAATGAGTGTGCTCTCAGTCTGAAGAGCTCCTTGATGAGTCCTTCTGCTCTTCTTCTCATTAATTCCTGCATATCTCATTTCCTCGTCTGTACTTCCCGCTCCTTGCGCTCAAACCCCCAACAGCCAGTGGGAGATGCTGCAGGTTTTGCCAGCTCTGTCTGGTTTTCCATCTGGCAGCGGGGGAAGAAACACAACCTGTGTTTACATCCCAGTCATGTGTGAAAAATGAATACTAATGCATATAAATAATCAAGCTTGAGTGTTTTTTTTTGTTTGTTTGTTTTTTTAACTAAAACAAAACCAGAAAGGTTCTCTTTCTACACTGGAATGGATCTTACATTTGAAACCAGGGGAAAAGTTTATCCTTTTACCAAGCAAGGCCACTCATGTGCACTTCCAATCCTGTTAAAGTGAAAGTTTTTCTAGCATCTATTTTAGAGACTACTTTAGTGAGAAATGCCTTTCCGTTACGTTTCTGTTGCACATATGCAAAAAAATTACTAACCTACTTACACATTTATTTATTCCTGTTTCATTCATGCTTAAATGTTACAGGTTACAAAACAGATTTATATTTTAGACATCAATTATTCAAGTTAATGCGAAAGAAGTGTGAAAATTATCATCAATTCATTAAGGAAAACCAATAGATTAATTGCGTCAAAAAGTCTCCCAAATTTAATAAGTTCTGTCTGGAACTTGCAGTAACAGTCAGTCAGCCTTTTACGTCATTGTCAATATACTTTTGCCCACGCTTTTTTGAAGAAATCCTATTCTGCCACATTGGAGGTCTGTTGCGTCACATCGTCTCATCTGGATTTAAGTCCTGACTTTGACTAGGCTAATCAGACAGACTCATAGTTTGGAGTCATTCAGAGGGAGACTTGTCATTGTCTTCATAATTGAATCTTTTACTAGTGGTGAATCTCATATTTAAATATGTAGATGATCATCTTACATCTCATGCTAATTATTGTATAGAGCTAATAATAAACATAGATTATTTGTCCATAGTTACAAAGAATATGTTTGAAGTGAAAGACAGTTTAATAATGGATACTCCAGTAGGTCCATAATCATCAGTCCCAAGCTAACAGATCAGTGGTTTTCTCAGGAAACCCACACACACAGATGGGGAAATGCCAAATATTCAGAGCCAGCTGACTCTGTGTTCCACATTCTCTGCTGCCTTAGGTTGTTAGCCAGGTGATGAGAGCCTACAGATGGTTACGTTGTGAGTGAGAGGGTTCAGCCAATAGGGCTTTGGGGGCAGGACATGAGAAACATGATTGGTCAATGCTAGGTCGAGGCAATGGGCCGGTGTGGGCTGTTAGACGTCAGTTTCTGTCAGGGGAATTAGGGAGACGTAGTTAACCACACACAAAGAAAGGTAGGCAGATGGCCTGTATCTTTAAGTCTGCATGTACGGTATTTTGGATTTTAAATCTGTTTCAATGAAAAATGTAACAATGACATTAGCCTTAACTATTTTTTTTTTGCTTTGCAAAAGTATGCAAAGCAAACCTTAAACCTTTTAACCTTTTGTGACATTGCAGTTTACCAAAAGTCATCCAGAGGTCAGTGTCAGACGTGATCAATGTTACAGTTTTATCTCTACGTGCATAATGCTGTGTGGAATGAGAGTGAATATAAATATGTTCCACACTTTTTATATTTTTCTTTGTAAATAATAATAATAATAATAATAATAATAATAATAATAATAATAATAATAATAACTTTCCTTTCTCATCAAAATGATGTTTCTCTGTGATGTTATCACATGGAACTATAATAAATGCCATTGATGTTTCTGGTTGTAAGATATCAAAATGTACATATTGAAGGCGTTTCCAAGGTGATGTAGTCCTTACCATGCAATTAATGCGCTTGTGTGCCAAGACTGCAGACTCCCTGCTGCTTTAAATGACTACAAAACAACTGATGGGAACTCATTTTGGTTGGGAATATGGATTTGAAATGAGAGAGAAATTAGTTGTCTCATTGACTTGTTAGGCCCTCAGCATCCTGTGCTTTTAGTCAAGTTTTTCCTCACTCTCCTTGCACTATGACAGCTGAGATGAATATGCTTTGCAGAGTAATAAAAAAAAACTAAAATTAAGAAAAGAAATATGAGACAAATGACAAATGACCAACTAAGAGAGCCGGCCAGTGACCCAATCACAACAAGTGACAGCTTGTGCTCTAGATAAAATGCGTATGTGAGTCTCTCTAGGTGTGTGTGTGTGTGTGGGGGTGTCTGTGTGTGTGTGTGCATTTTTGGAAACAAGAGAAATATCCCCTGTTAAGAGAGTGTTCGTTCGTGGCAGATTTACAGTGTTCTGTTCACCTTGCCGTTTTGAACAGTGTGCCTTAAAAGGCTTTAGCACTTATTTACCAGTGTGTGTGAGTGTGTGCGTGGAAAAGGTGTGGTGGCAGTACTTTGTTCTGACAGGTAATTTCAGTCTCTCGCTGTGATGTATGATGGTTAGAAGTGAGCGAGCACAAACACCCACGCGCACACACTCCACGCAGAAGCTGCCGCTGTCACATGAGATGGACCTAAAGTTAAAAAAAAAAAATAATGAAATGAAACAATCAGTTTTTGTAAACAGGATCTATTTGTAGTCGTACTATGTATTTGTGATACTTTTATAAAAATGAAAACAATAGCTAATTTGAGACAGATGTGGTTTTATATTGTTATGTTGGCAAATTAAAAAAAAAAAAACTTTCATATGTAAATGTGATTGAGGATAATAAATGCAAATAAAATGAACTGAATGTTTCATCTTAAAAAAAACAGCATTTCAAAAGAGGGGGGGGGAAGCACTTGTTTACTTTTTATGCCAAATTTTCTGCTGAGCAGGCTCACAGGGGAAACACAGAACAACACCTGCTGATTTTATTCAATGTAATAAAGGCGCCTATGTTGAATTCTTATAACACACACAGCAGGTACAGAAACCTCCACGGTGGTGACTCTGCTAACCTTTGTCAGAAGTAAGATAATATCTCCCTGCTCTGACACCACTGTTTATTTTTTGCACTTCCTCACCTCGAAAACTGGGCTTGTTGTCTCCCGGCAGTCCCTCGTGAAACCGTACGCTGTAGCTGGCAGGAGAAAGTAAGAACAAACAAAACAAACCAGCATACTGCAATTCTCACTGCAACAGTAAAATACAATAAATTTAGCTCAAACAATTCTAACGAATGAAGCATATTGCGTGCCGCTTTTCGTAGCACTTTTATAAATTGCGCACAATATCGCACATGTTGGCCTTTCTGCTGTTCATAGAGAAACAGCAGATTTGTAAACAGTTGCAATTAGCTTGATTCGTCATCAGGGAGAAATACGCGGCTCGAAAGCTCATGTTTAAGACGGCGTTAGTTACAGTAATAGGAGAGATGTATGGGACTCCATTCGTCACGACTGAAGATTTTTTGGCATCCAGAATTTTTCCAGACAAAGTTTGTCCTTCTTGTTAAGGAAGGGACGAGTGTGATCAGCCATCTGATCAGCAGTGCACAGAAACAGATGTGGCAAAGACACAACTGTGTATTGCTCAGACTAGAAAAAGACAGAAATAAAAAATAAAAAAAAAAACTTTAGTATCTCTGCCTCTTTCTGTGGGAAATCAATAGAATTTGTAAAGAACAGCAGGAAAGTGATACTAATTGTAACCGCTAATGCGGTTTTGTGAATCCCTTCTCTGTGATTTTGCAAACGGAAACATAAGGTTTCTCAAAAGCAGTTTAATTGAACCAAAATTGCGTTTTTTGTTGTTTGTTTGGTTTGTTTTTAATCTTGTGAACTGGATATGTCATTAAACTCCTCTTTAAACACATGATTTTAATACATTTTCGAATAGTCACCATTATATGATCGCACAGCCAATTGGCGTTGTAAACACGGATAAAAGCTTTTTGGATTGTCTTGCGTTTGAATAGATTCTCTTTTGTTTCCCTCGCACAGGCGTAGCGCGTGCATTCGTGGGCTTCATAGATCTCAAGTGCTCTGACAGTATACATCATTGCTCTGACTACCCCTTGTCTTAACAAGGATAAATGTCTCCATCGCTGACGCACGCTGCCTTGCGCAGATCATCTTATCATCCTTGTAGAGAGAACCCCGCGCTTCGGGAGCGCTGCCTCAAATGAAATGCAAAGCTCTTATCGTAATGTAAACCACAACTTGAAATGGGTTTTCTATTGTCAGCTCAATTCATAAACTGACATCGTGAAAATAATATCAAGGCACTTTTACGGGATGCAACTCAATGTAAGTAAGCACAGTGCAAAGGGAGTCAGTTTAGTTTGAGCTCATTTGAAAATCAGTTCAGACTTGTTCTGCTTCAGCAATGTGGTGCTGGGGTGAAGTTCACTGAAATGTAGAAAAAAAGTGTTGCTAATAAATTAAATGTTTAAATCTGAAAAAACATGTCTACCTAGTAAAGTTATTATTGTCTGTCACATGTGGCGTTTTTACAAGAAGAAAACATGTGCAGAAATTATCACTGATGGGGGGAAAAGCACAAATTCAGAATTGTTTTTTTGGCCTTCTTCTGTCTACTATCTCATGCTAAGCTTACTCTGCTACTATTGCCCCCACCCGCTCGTCTTCCACTTCACTTTTTTACAATCACTTATACGCCAAAATGGGAAGGAAGGTGCAAGAAATAACTCTGCGGATATTTTTACCCCAACCTTGTTGAAGGATAGTCCTCTTCCTCTCCTGCCATGCATTCTTTCCATCTCTTTCACTCGGCCTCATTCATCTTCCAACCCATTCTCATTCCTGTGGGTGCTCCATCTTTGCTGTCTCCCCACGTCTGCACCGTCTTCCTTCCCCCTGAAGAATAAGGAGGTTACAGATACGAAGATGGTTGGAAAATGAAAAAAAAAAAAACAAAAAAAAACAAACAAAACAGAAAAAAATCAAAAACTGGCCAATCACTTCAGTGTAGATGGCAGAAGTAATGGGGCGACATGGAGTGCTGTTCAGGTGTGCGACGTGGTCGTCTGTGTTTATGTGTGAGCAGAAATAAATGTTCATCCAGGTTGGATGGGGGTCAGTTTGAAACAAACACACTTAAGTCTGTGTCCGTATCCTAGCAACACCCGGTCGGTCCACCTGTTCTGCGGGCCTTTGCCAGAAAAGGAGTCCTACATAAGCACTCTGTTATATATTCAATAAAAGCATACAACTTCAGTGTTACATTAGCTGAAATTCAAAGGATGAACTTGATGAACTAAGCAGGATGAAAGGTAGTTTTAAATTAATTTAAATTAGAATTTAAATTAGAATGTTTTGTATGGCACAGAGTCTTTTTGGGACAATTCATGTCAAAATATTTAACTGCTCACTCACAAACTGAAGACTATGAATCTAATGCTCCAAGTCTTTAAGAACACAAGCATCTCAACACACTGGGCAAAGACACTTAAAGCTGACGTGCAAGCCTTTTCTGATGGCTTTCTGCTCTTTTTCTCCATTCGACTTAAAAACATTTTTTGCGACTCTTGCCAGCTTGACACTGCACCAAAGTCCTTTGCACAATGTCCTACATGAAACACCTCACCTGCTGCATTCCTCTGTGGCTTTGTACCGCCACTCTGGGCCACATGCTCCATTTAGAAGTCCGCCCCGTCGCCTGTTCTCAAGACGTATCAGAGGAGGAAGGAAAATCGGAGCAAACTCCTCTGTGTCGTACACGAGCGCTGACAGAGGGAGTAAATGAGACGGAGTGGCGAAGGACAGTCGTGATTAATGTGGAGCCTGTGTGGACCCAAGAATATCTCCCTACTGCCCTCCATCTTAGCTAATGTGACCTGCCATATGGGTCAACCATTACAATCTGTGTGTTACGTGGGTGTAGGTAAAGAATAATATGTGGATAAAAGTCAAGTGATTTTGTGAAATAAAGTTGACTAGTTGGTTATTTTTCCCAAATTTACTAACAGAGTTCAGGAGATTTAACCAAAGGGGAAAATAAATGAAAAAAAGAAAACATTTTTGGGCAAATTAACAGGAAAAACAACATGTTATGTGGAAATAAGGTAATACAATTCTTTAATTATCAGCAGAGTCACCTTTATCACCACAGATTAAACATAAATCCCATATTTCTTGAGTTAGATCAATAATCTTCCTATCTGTAAGCCGCCACCGTGCAGATGTCATTCTTGAGTACATGCTGTCAGATTAGGAATACATCAATCTCAGGGAATCCTCACTCTCATTCAGATGAAAACATCCACATTTTTTTTATTGCTTTACATCAAAAGGCCAAAAAAAAAAAAAAAAACTTTCATAAATCAGTAGATGAAAAATGATTTGCCCTAAAACACGTTTATTCAATTTTGTGCACATCACAAAATACAATTGTAATAACTGCCAAAGATAACCTGAATGAATATAAAAAAGCAATTTCAAGTTTTGATTGAAATGTATTTAAGCTACAAAATTCCTATCCAAACCAACTTGGCTCTTTGTGAAAAAGTAATTGCCCCATAAGCCGGGCTTGGCTGGCTGTGTTACCCTTGGCAGTGACATTTGCAAATTAAACGTTTGTAATGACTGGCAATGAGTTTTGGCCCCGCTCTCCTTGTTTTAATTTGGACAGATTTTTAAATCACGAAACATCTGTTTAAGGTCATATCTTAGCATCCCGAATTGATTTAAGTTTAGACTTTGATTAGGCCCCTCCAGAACTAGAAACTTTGTTTGGTTTTTATGCTTTATTGTTTGTATTTTTTTATTATTATTACTATTATTCAGATCATTTTAACTTCTGCATAATACTAATACTATTACATTTCAAAGCCATAACACAATGACAGGAGATTGTGCTTCAGTATTTTCTACTTAACACCAAAATTCATGGTTCCAATAATGACTTTTAGTCAATCTGGTCCAGAAGAAGCAAAGCAGCATTAGACCGTTGCGACACCACCACCATGTTTGACTGACAATTTGAAATTTTGTTTATGCCAGATTTAGCAACACATACTCTGTCTAAAATGTTCAGATTTTCTCCTGCCCATCTAAATAATATTTTGCGAGGGATCATGAAAATGTTTTTGATTGATTATAGTGAGTTTTTGGTCAGCAGTGATTTTAGCCTCAGACCTTTCAAAAGAGTGTCTTTTGGTCAGCAGTGTCTTTTTTGATTGATGAATTGTGAACACTGACCTTGACCCAGGTTTATGTGGCCTACGGTGGTTTAGTTCACATTTTTGCATTTTGAAATCATAAATTCTGTGACGTCCTTGGAGAAATTTTTGTTGGTTGGACCCTTCTGAAAAGCTTCACAGTTGTTCCGACTGACCTCAGAAAAGTCTTCATACCACTTTCCTGGGTTTTAGATGTCAACAAGTTTGTTTTTAATTTGTTTTTGAATGTCTTTAGATTTGGGCTTGTTTCTTTTTGTGATCTCCATGCAGTCAGACAGGTTCTGTTTAAGTGTTGTCTTGATTACGCAAACCAGACTGCAAAGAGGCCTGGATTTGTCTAATGAAGTTAATAAAGTAAAAAAAATAAAATAAAATTTTGTCACACTTAATACATCATTTAACGAGGACATTCATATATATTTCTCACATGCCCATAATAATTTGGATTGCTTTTTCTTTCTTTTATTAAATATTTATTTGAAAACGGCTTTTTATTATTTCCATATTTTTTGAACTATTTAATTCCTTTAATCTTGAAAGATACTGATAGTCCAAGCAAAATGCACAAGTTGTAGACAGTAAATTTATGTTTCAGATGATAATTTGTGCTTATTTTTTCCCTCCTCCTCTCTTGCCCTTCTCACCCTCTCCCCTTCCCCCTCTTAATCATCTGCGCCTTTCGCTCTCAGGTACATGATGAACGTGACATGGGATGGCAGGGACTTGTCATTCACAGAGGATGGCTACCAAGAATACCCAAAGCTTGTTGTCATTGTTCTCAATAAAGAGAGAGAGTGGGAAAAGGTAAGGCCCGCATGTATCTTCGCTTGGCTTAGTATTGCTTGCACACTGCAGTTCTCACCTCATGTTATGCAAAACATCATTATCCAATCTTGGTGCCATTTTTCATTCACATGCACATTGCTGGAGTTCAGTTTGAACGTTTGCATAATAGGCTATTTGACAATTTTGCCTGTGCCTTGGAGAAAGCTGGATTTCCTGTTGCATGTCTTATACCCTTCATCAAGAAGTGTCAACCTCCAAGTCCACTGGATTAGTGCTATTAAAGCTAAAATGTTATTTATATGGGATAAACCTGTTTTACGTAAATCTAGTAAATGTATAAGTATTATTTTTATTTCCACCAAAAAAAAAAAAAACCTAGCATGAAAGTGTTATCAGCAAACAGACTACATTTAGTACAAGATGCAAATTTCCAATAACTTCCAAAATACCAGTTTAGCATTGCATTTGAAGCATGCTGCTACGGATTGCTTTCTTATCAGAAATTTATTTATGCAAGTATTTCACAATAAATTGATGTAATTTAGATTCATATTTTTATTATGCAGAAGCTTTGTCCGTGCTGATGAAGAATTATTAATCTCATCTTGACTGGATGTGGACGTGCAATATACGCACCGGGGCATAGCAATGGTACACTTACCTAATACATGTGACAGGAACTTAGAGTTTCTCAAAATATGTAACATCTTTTCATCTTTGGGGGGAAAAAAACCAACTTTGTAAATATGAAAATATGTGTAAATTCTAAATATGTCTACATGCATGGCGGGAGTGTGAGAGCAACTTATATTTTTGTCATGCTTTGAATTTGAGATTGTTGCAGTGAACAAAAAAAAATAGTTGAAAGGGACAGACTCTTGAAGGGCATTAATTTTATTGTTTTAAGAGCACAGACAGTATTGCAAGTTGCCATTAACCAACTGTGCGAAGAATATATTTGGCTAATCAAGCTTTAATAATATAAGTGGACATTTTTAGTCAGGTTTTTGTTCTGTTAAGGAAGGTCGCCTCTACTGGCCAACAATAGTATTACACTTTAGGGTGCTAAATTGTTGGCTTCATGTCTCTGTGCCTAACGCTTTCATAAACTGGATGGAATTTCTATAATAATTTTCACTTTCTTTCAGTACATTCAGAAACCAACACATAAAATCTCTTTACCTCATGCTCAAACTTAAACTGGCAAGTTATCTTAGGAAAAAAAAAACAAAAAAAAAACTAGTGCACAGCAAACCCAGGAAGAATCAATTAACATTGTATTTGAAACTTTGTTTATCAAGAAATTCGTCGTCGATCAGTGACCTCTTTTAAAAATAAGGCTATGGATTTCCTTAAAGGACTAGTGTGTGGAAGGCGGTTTGATAAATGGCCACTGTACATGCTCTTCTAGATGTTGTAATGGACTTTAAATGGCAGTCATGCATCTTTATACCTACATTGGGCTTCCTCACACTTGCTCAAATATCTTAGAGTTAATACTGCAATAATTCACGCTGTGGAATGGGAGAAGGGAGAAGTTTCAGAGTCTAAGTAGAAGCGGTGTAGACACAGAGAAGAGCTTAATAGCAAGAAAAGAAAGATTGATTGTAAATTAGTTTTATCCTGGGTTTGTTTTCATCCCCTCTGTCAGATTATCCAACTTTTTTTTGGCATTTTTAAAAAAATCTCCTGCACTCACTTTCCTTTCTGAGTCTTTATTTTTTACTCTATAGTTCCATATTTTTCCACCCTCCTCCTCCTCCTTCCTGTCCTCCTTCACTATCCGTCTCTAAGCCCAATAATCCGCACACTCTGATGCTGGGCTCTCTTATAGCACCTCAGAGCAGAGTTAATCAAAACCTGAGATGTCTGTTATCAGGTTGGCAAAGGGTCACCGCTCTCTTGTGTGTGCATGGGCGTATTGGCGGGGTTTTTTTTTTCGCAGCTTAGCACCGGTAATCAACAGAAACGCTATTGGTGAATCTTGTGTTGCAATCAGTCTGACATACTTTAGGTTATATCTTCCTGTGTGTCCTTTGTTTGGAGCAACTCGCACGATGTTCGACAATTTTATTTTATTTTTTTGGAGCAGCTTTGTCATATTTCACGCCGACATACACACAAACCTTTGTAAGTGTGTCGAGGACGACAAGTAGTGTGTCGTAAACAGAGAGTCTATGAAATTGATCAGTGCCACTTCTCTGTGGTGCAGAAAATTACTCCGAAACCCCAAAGAGAGACACCAGCATCCAAAAGTGGAAACGTAATTTTCAATCCATGCACCAGAAATCAGTGGCAAAAAAAACGTGAATTGCATGATGATGATCAAGAGGGGGGA